>NC_080613.1:482500-547500 GCF_027887145.1 Ammospiza caudacuta
CAAAGCCCCACTGCCCCAGCCCACCTCGCCACAGCCCAGGGAGGGGCACAGCCCGGCGCGTGCGCCCCAGAGCTCTCCCTTCCTCTCTGAGCAGCAAAAGCCCTTGGCCTCGGCTGCCAAGCAGAGTGCCGTGCCTGGCAGGAGCCGGGAGGACACGGCTGCTGCTGCTGCTGCTCATGCAGGGCTGGCTGTGCCCCGGCTGGCACCAGCAGTGCTGGCACAGATGTGCCAGTGCAGGCAGGGCTGGAGAGCAGAGCTGCCAGGAGGCTGTGCCAGGGCTCGCTGAGCTGCAGCAGAGGCAGCCGGGACAGGTCAGGGGATCAGCCCCAGCCTGCTCAGGCAGCAGAGCTGCTCCGCACGGCTCAGCTCGGGCGGCTTTGTGCCTGTAATCCGCTTGTTGCCACATTCCTGTCTGGCCCTTCCCAGTCTCTGCTCCCCAGGCACGTGAGCACAAGCTTATTGGGGCTCATGATGCAGCACCAGGTATTTTCATCCATCGCAACTATCACCATAGCCTGTTCTTTCAGGAATGAGATTTCACAAGTACAGGGGCAGTACTGCTCCCAGTCAGCAGAGGCAGAAGGGGAGAGAGTCAGGGCTTCCCCAAAGGATTCTCCTTGTATCTGGAGCCCTCCTTAATGTCCCTGCAGCACATTCCAACCACGTGAGCCTTGTCTCACGGCCTTGGCCTCTCTCTGTCCCTGTGTGGCCTGCAGACCTATGTCCACGGGCCACAAACTCCCCCTGAGGTCCCTCTCCTGTCCCAGGTGCCCCATGGCCGAGTGTGGCCCTGTTCCCTCTATGTCCCCAGTGCCTCCCGTGCTCCCACTGCGTCCCTGCGTTGCCCCCCGCCCCATCCTCTTGGTGCTCACCGTGCCCTGAGTGTCCCTGGTGCCCCTTGTCTCCATGGTGCCTCCGGGCCCCGTGTCCCTTCGTCTAACCCCGTGTCCCCCTCTGCCCTCCGTGTCCCCCCGTGTTCCCCCGTGCCCCCCATGTCCCCCCGTGTCCCCCCGTGTCCCCTCTGTCCCCCCGTGTCTCGGCGCCGCGCGTGGCGCTCGTTGTCCACCAGGTGGCGCTGTCGGAGGCCGCCGCCGCCCCCGGGAGCCCCGGAACGGGCCCGGGCCCCAAGACTCTTTTTTTTTTTTTTTTTTTTTTCTCCAAGAATCAGTTTTCCGTGGCGGGAAGCGTTTCCGTTGGAATGGGAACACTGGCGGATGTCAGCTTCGATGACACCTTTGATGGGAGAAAGATTAAATCACTTTTTTCCTTTTAATGTTTGGTTGATACGGTGAAATATTCAATATAAATACAGCCACTGTTAATTACTTTTGTTTAAACTGTGTATAATATTAAATATTTCACATTATTATCTATATTATGTTGTATTTCATAATATATTTTTATACATAAAAATTTGATCATATCAAGAAGGAAGGTCACATGCTTCTAAATTAAAGTTTGTTTGCTTTATTCCTGTATGGTGTATATTAAAGATTTGTTCCAGTGAAGAGGAAAATGGATGCCATGGTGCTGGTGAGTCCCACGGACCAGGAGCACGGGTATCTGGCTGTTCCAAGCCACAGGTTTCATTGTGGTTTTTAGGCTGCCATGGTTCCTGAGGCGGGCCCAGCCCCGGGCGGCGGCACATCCCCACCGATGTGCTCTGCCCCCATCCTGCCTCCCCAGTTCAGCCCCCCCAGAGTCAGCATGTTGTGTGGAACGGTCTCAAACATCACTTATTAATAATCACATATTATGTGAGATGCCCAGTATTGATTTAAACCCAAGGGCAACTTTTGGAGGAGCAGGTTTAATTTATAGAAACTCTGATGTCTGATAGCAATAAATAATTAGGCGATCGCAAGAAAAGGGATCAGAGGGCTCTACCCTCCGACTCCAGCTGGCTGCTCATGTCCTGCTAATAAATTGGTTAATAAAAGGAGAAAGAAAGCCTGGATTCTGGGGTTATAAAAACAAATGACATTTTTATGTTTAGTTGACAGGAAGAACTGGGAAGGCAGAGAAGTCAGACGGGTGCGCCGGGCATCACTCTGCGTTCACCATCTGAATTTCTTAATGACATTCTCATTAAAAGTTCTCGCTGCCAAGTGCTGTTTGCTTTGCCCTCAGAACTGCCTGCACTAATTAAAGTAACTTGCTTGGAAGTTGTGTACCTGCAGCGTGGTTCCCCATCACTGCAGCAGGCTGGAGGGGATGCCACAGCCGGAGCGTGGGCTCTGCCTCACCCAGGCCACGCTGGGCTCCTGTGCCACAGGCTCCCTGTGACAGGCACCTGTCAAACCTGCTCCAGCACATGTTGGGGATGCTAATTCCCAGAAAATCTTGGTGCATGGTGTTTACAGCCGGTCTGACGGGCTGAGCCATGCCCATCCCTGTGGGCACTCTCCTGCACCACTGCACCCTGCAGCTGAGCAGTGTCAGTGCCTCCCTGCTGCCCCCGAGCCAGGATGAGCTCTTGGGTTCCCTGAGCCAGGATGAGCTCTTGGGTTCCCCGAGCCAGGATGGTCCTCCTGGGCTCCCCGAGCCAGGATGAGCTCTTGGGTTCCCTGAGCCAGGATGGGCCTCTTGGGTTCCCTGAGCCAGGATGAGCTCTTGGGTTACCCAAGCCAGGATGAGCTCTTGGGTTCCCTGAGCCAGGATGGGCCTCTTGGGTTCCCCGAGCCAGGATGGGCCTCTTGGGCTCCCCGAGCCAGGATGAGCTCTTGGGTTACCCAAGCCAGGATGAGCTCTTGGGTTCCCTGAGCCAGGATGGGCCTCCTGGGCTCCCCGAGCCAGGATGAGCTCTTGGGTTACCCAAGCCAGGATGAGCTCTTGGGTTACCCAAGCCAGGATGAGCTCTTGGGTTCCCTGAGCCAGGATGAGCTCTTGGGTTCCCTGAGCCAGGATGGGCCTCTTGGGTTCCCTGAGCCAGGATGAGCTCTTGGGTTACCCAAGCCAGGATGAGCTCTTGGGTTACCCAAGCCAGGATGAGCTCTTGGGTTCCCCGAGCCAGGATGAGCTCTTGGGTTCCCCGAGCCAGGATGAGCTCTTGGGTTCCCTGAGCCAGGATGAGCTCTTGGGTTCCCCGAGCCAGGATGGTCCTCCTGGGCTCCCCGAGCCAGGATGAGCTCTTGGGTTCCCCGAGCCAGGATGAGCTCTTGGGTTCCCTGAGCCAGGATGAGCTCTTGGGTTCCCCGAGCCAGGATGAGCTCTTGGGTTCCCCAAGCCAGGATGAGCTCTTGGGTTCCCCCAAGCCAGGATGAGCTCTTGGGTTCCCCGAGCCAGGATGAGCTCTTGGGTTCCCCGGTGATGCCCTCAGCCCTCCACGGTGCCGCAGCCAGTGGAGTGCCAGTGCTGTGCAGCAGCCAGCCATCCATAACCTGCAGCCCGAGCACCCAGGGCAGGAGCAGCGGCCGTGCCCTCGCTGCAGGAGCGCTCGGCCACCTGTGCAGGGCCCTGGCAGCGTCGGTGGGGCCCGTGCTGGAAGACACCGGGTTTGCAGCGGGTCTGGGCAAGCAGCGCAGCGGGTGCAGGGCCCTGTGAGTGCCAGCGGGCAGCCCAGGTGGGCACAGGTCGGTCGGTGGGCACGGGTGGGTGGGCACGGGTGGGCACAGCCCTGCAGCCAGCCTGGCCTCCCTGGACGTGCTGGCAGCCTGAGCTCTCGCTGTCTGCCCCGCTCCCTGCCCAGCCCAAGCCCTCAGCCTTCCCTCCCCGCCAGGAAAGCTGCGTGTAAAGGCCGTAAGGAATCGCCTGGCTGCAGTGAAAGATCTTTGGGGCAAGAAACCAAATAAAATCTTCATAGTGATGAAGTGAAAAATAAAACATGGTTTAAGAAAATGGTCCTTTTCTTTGCCACTGGGGGGAGGGGGTCCAGAAGGGAACACAGACAAAGGTGCTGAAGGTCTCAATCATCCCACTGCTTAATTATTCTATCTCTCAGAAGGCATCTCCAGGCAATTAGAATAATCATTCATGCCTCTGCTTTACAGGGACTCTCGCATTCTTCCCATGAAGCATCAGAGCTGGATTGTAATATTTTTTTTAAACTTTAACAGTGACCTGCAACTAAAAGAAAAATAAAAGTTTTTGAAATATTAGTTTAATAAGACATGAGAATAATATTAAGGATATGAGCCTCCCTTATTTATTATTTATATGTATAGTGTGATTTAGAGATGCACTTGAACCAAGCAAGTCACTACCAAAGAGTGGATCTATCCCTCTCTATATATATTAAAAAAACCTACAATATTCGCCTGGAGATTCTGTCCACATATTCGGAGATTGTGATTTAACATACACAGTTTATCAAGGCTGGTGTGCTGCACACAGAGGCTGGGGTTTTATGTAAGGGTATAAATAATCAATGCACATAGCAACTTTAAATTACTGCTAATGTGTTTTACTTATGTTCCCACTAGAACAATATGTGAAATAACAGGGAGATGCTAGGCACACGCTTGACAAATAATATCCATGCGTTTCCATTTTTATTATTTTTATACATTTCTTATTAAGCCAAGTGGGGCAGTTCAGGCCCATGCAGCCGCCCGGCCCTCGCTGCCGATCTCAGAGGTGTGAGCTGGAGGGGAATGCAGCGCGGCTGGCAGGGCTGGGCTGTGGCGCTGGCACTGGCGCTGGCACTGGCATTGGCACCGCCGGGCTGGCAGGCTGGGCTGTGACACCAGAAACAGCTCTGGCACCGGCACTGCAGGGCTGGGCTATGACACCAGCGCTGCCCCAGGCAGTCTGTGCCAAAGGCTGGATCCCTCCAGCAGGCTCTGCTTTGGGCACACACTCCGTGAGGACAAGGGCAGCCTCACCTGGCGTGCTCGAAAGAGGCCGTCCCCAGAAATCCCAGTGTTAAACGTCGCGCTAGTTGGAGAGCACTTGACTAGGAAGGAGGACAGATTTGCTCTAAAGCATGTAATCATCTCATCTGCGTGCTCTAGAGCTCTTACAAAACCTTCTCTGCACTTAAGCAATGGGTATGTGAGGAGCAGGGAGCACTGCTCAGAGCCTGCCCCCCCATCCACAGCCCCCCCAAATCCCAGCGGGGAACTTTCCATTAAAACTACTTAGCAGACAATAACTATTTCTTTGTAAACAAGTCTTTGAGTGTTTATTACTATGTCACCATCAATGCCATACAGCTTTGTACTGTGTTTAATGGAAGAAAATTAACAGAGTGTTTTGAAACCCACTCCACATAGAAATGCAAATGGATTTCCCAGGGCACACAGGCTGGGGCTGTCCCTGGAGCTATCGGGTGCCCCCTGGACATTGCCACAACCTCCATTCTGGTGATACAAACCCCCTTCACTGAATTGTCCTCACAACCCAAACGTCGTTTCTCTCAGTGAGAGCAGAGTCCAGCGTCACGCTGTTAATGTTAATTGAAAGACTTACCTCAGTCTCCATGAGAGCTCAGGCAGCCCCAGAAATGATACCCAGATGAAATGAGTGTCACATGGGACTGGCAGCTCACAGGACCTTTTTGTTGGGGGTGAAATAACAGCTGCCAATGAAGAGTGTAGCTGTGTTATGGAGAATATTAATTTGGTCAATGTGATGATCAAGACTATCCCTAAGATGTATTTCCAAAGAGTGGGCAGCTGTGAGTGCCCAGTGCAGCAGCAAGGGGCCACCGAGGGCTGTGCCGGGCCGGTGCCACCAGTGACGCCCCTGTCCCTGCCAGGACACTGCCCAGGGCTGGCACCAGCCACCAGGGCACACACACCCGTCCCCACACAGAGGGAAGGGACGTCAGCCCTCAGCACAGGCCCTGGCACGCGGGGAAAACACCCCATTCCAGGGAAAAGCAGCTTTGGATCTTTAATTAAAAAACAGGGTTCACAGCACCGGGGCATTGACTTCCACCAGTTAATCTCCATCACTTCATTTCACCACCAACTTCCATACTCTACAAAACTGCTGGAGACAATTTTTATTGATTGCTCTTCAAGCCGTCAAAAGCGTCCCTGGCTGATCATATGTTACCCCCAGACACCTTGTGCATTTCAGATAATAACTTGGTGCTCTACAGAAGAAATGAATTGGATGTGCAGTCAGTAACTGTCCAAGTGAATCATGTTACTATATGTCAGCAGCCCAGGCTCTGACTATCATTTTAACAGAGAGAAATCCGCTATTTTCATGGCTGTTTGAAATTATTTTCCAGATGAATAAGATATAACAACAACTACTTACAGTAAAGAATAATATGGGGAATCTGTTTGCTACTTGGAAACAAATCTTTCCAGTGTAATGCTGTTTAATATTATTTAATCTGTAACTATGAACATGAAATTTTGAGGCTAGCTTTCATGTAGCACAAAAAGCTTGTGATGTGGGGGAGTGGGAAGCTGGAGTTGGTATGGGCGATGGGTGGTACTTGCTCTCTTATAACTGCAAATACAGTAATTCATACACAAAATGGAACATTGCTAAAATGAGGTTGACAGTGATGCATCCTGTTGCCAGTCATTGGCAGTGAAGGTTTATTTTGCATGAACAATTACCATGTGCCAGGCTTACTTCCTTTATCCGGGGTGTTTGGAGTGTGTGTTTTGCTCGGAATTGCTGCAAATAACTGCAAATGGATTTTGTGAGGTTGAAAAGAAGCAAATAATTTAGCAGCTCTTACCAACCTGGGAACTCGTTATCTATACAAGCCTTGTTTTTTCTGTAGAATTGGCCTAACACATTCCCCAGGCCTGACCCTGGCAGGGCTGGGCTCTTGGGCAGGCAGGGCACAGGGGGTGAGTGGTGGGCACTGCCAGGCCTGTGGGCACCCTGGGCTCCCTGGGCAGCTCCCCAGTGCACAGGGGGTGAGTGGTGGGCACTGCCAGGCCTGTGGGCACCCTGGGCTCCCCGGGCAGCTCCCCAGGGCATGGGCAGGGTGCTGGAGCATGGGCACTGCCAGGCCTGTGGGCACCCTGGGCTCCCTGGGCAGCTCCCCAGGGCACAGGGGGTGAGTGGTGGGCACTGCCAGGCCTGCGGGCACCCTGGGCTCCCCGGGCAGCTCCCCAGGGCACAGAGAGGGCACAGGGGGTGAGTGGTGGGCACTGCCAGGCCTGCGGGCACCCTGGGCTCCCCGGGCAGCTCCCCAGGGCACAGACAGGCAATGGAGTGTGGGCACTGTCAGGCCTGTGGCACTGACAGATCTGCTGCGGGAAACCCCCACCCACCCCCGCGCAGGAGCAGCTGTCCCTTTCACTGCCTTATCTCCTGCTTTACAGAAGACTAATGAGAGGGATTATTTGAGTGATATCAGCCTGCTTTCCCAGCCCATCACACGCAGTTTCCCCTCCAAGAGTTTCAGACTCCGTAAGTGGCTTTATAGCCCCACCTCAGGCAGATGCCTGCTGCTCCTGACCACTCCATTGCACCCCAGCTTCTTGTAAGAAAGGGCCCCAAAAGGACATTTCCTCAGGAAACAACTGGCCTGTCACTTCTGCAGGGGCTGAGTCCAGAGGCAGGAACACAACCCCCGATGCCTGGCTCAGCCCTGGGAATGTCTCCAGTGTGTCCCAGAACCAGGTGGCACCATCCTGGGAGAGAGTGGCCAGCTCCTCATGTACTCAGGAGTTCTGAGAGCCGTGTCACAGCTGTGTGTTACAGCAGGCAAAATGATGGAAATAAAGAAAAGGAGGTTTGCTGGCATGGAGAAGGTCTGGGGCTGCCTGCAGCTGGGTTCCTTAGGACAAGGGTCCCAGCCATGCTGAGCTGCAGCTCATCATCTCTACACCGTGGAGTCCTTTTACTGAAAGGGTTAAATATGTCATGAGCCATAACTGCTGCAAAATAGCAATTCGCTCCTTGGGTGGGTGAAAAAAAGGTGGTTGAGGCAAACCACATTTATTCTGGTGAGTCCTGGTGTTTTTCTGGGTCCAGAGGCAGGACCTATTTGCATGCATTACATGAGCACAGCCATCCCAGCTGGGTGCTAGGAGCAGTTTGCCACCCCTTACTGCACTGGTCCAACACCAGCTCAAGAGCCAGCGCCCTGGAGAGGTGATCCCACCCAAACGTGGCTGCAGGGCACCCCAAGCAGAGGGACCTTTTCCATGAGTGTCCCTTTTCCTGCAGAGCCTGTCCCGGCCCAGGCTGGGGCACAGAGCAGCCCCCACAGGTGGGATGGGGGCGGGATGCGCCAGGCACGTGCCAGAAGTGTTTTGGACCTGGCACGATGGAACACCACCAACTTCCCTCCCTCCCTCACTCCCTCCCTCAATCTGTTCCTCAGCTTCTCAGCTTCCCGCGCTGGTCCCTGATGTTCTGTCACAGGCTCCCGGTGGGAGCTGGAAGCAGAAAATGGTCCTGCCACTCGCGTCGGCTCAGCCTGCTCATGTTCCAGCTGGTAAGTCATAAAGAAATGGTAAAACACAACCCCCTCAGGGCTGCTGGGAGCTGGATCGAGTTTTTCCATCTCTCCCCAGAGACTGCTCTTTATTCTCACACTGACAAAACTAATGGTCTGGCTGGTGTGACAGTGACAGAGCGGCCAGTGGCGTCAGCCCCACCAGCGCGGTGTCACGCGTGACGGGCCGGACCCCCGTCCCGCTCTGGGGACAGCTCCCAGCCTCCGTGCTGACACGGGCCCAGGCTCCTCGCAGACAGAGATCGTGTTTGCAGATAAATATTTAATTTTTAAGAATGAAATCTTAATTGCTGCACTGGCTCGCACAGTGAGACTGTAAGGCAGCGTCCCCACACTGGGGCAGGTGCAGCGGTCAGGGTCTCTGCACCTGCTGGCCCCACTGCTGAGGGGGCTCCCCTCACAGGCAGCCCCTGTGGCTCTCTGTGCTCCTTGGGAGCTGCACTGTGCAGGTCCAAGAGCAGCCAGCCACGCCAGGTGAGGCAGTGTGCCCAGGCCTGGCGGGTCCCTGCTGGTGCCACTTGGCGAGGCTGGGCTGGGCAAGGGGATGCTTGCACATGTGCTCCTCCATCATTTAATCTGGAGTGATGCATATAGAAATTTAGATCAGGCAGCTTGACATTCCTGACTGCTGAGGCTGTGAATCGATGGCCTCTCTACTCCCTGCCGGGGAGATCGATTCCCCAAGCACAATGGATTGGTTTCATCACTTTGGTTTCACCTTGTCAAAGTCATGTCTGATTTACTTTAGTCTGGAGGGCAGCTTTTAAGTATTTCATTGCATTTTGTAATCTGGCTGTGTGCCTTTGCTAACCACACTGCCCTCTGTGAGGCTGGGGTGCACCTGGCAGCAGGTTGGACAGCTCTTCCCACAGCAAACAACCAGCTTGGTCCGGGCAGGCCAGCTCACAGCATCCCTGTTGGCAGGGAAACGTTGCCAAGACTCAGAAGCAGCTGGGAAACCTCCCTGGGATTGTTTGTTCTGGAGGAGTCCTGGGGCTGTCCTGACCAGGAGGATGCTCAGTCCAGTGGCAGCATTCAGGCTGCTTGAGAAAACAAAGTTTTGCAGTTTTGCATCCTTCCCCAAAAGACATGAAAATGGAACATGTTACTGGATCTGGCATGGCTGTAGCTCTCCCAGGAGTGATGCAGCCAGTCCTGCAAGCTTCCTGGTGTCTGGTTGTTAGAAAATCATTTTCCTGGTGCTTGGTTTGGCCCAAGTTCTGCTTTGTCCAATTATAGTCCTGGGTGAGTTTCCTGAATGCAAGTATTGATCACTCTTCAGACAGGCTTTCTGTCTGGTCTCTACATTACCTCTGCTCTTCTTCAGGCAATCCATTATATTTTTATAGCCATGGGTATTATTAATCAATATACAGTAGCAATCTAATTGATTTGTCCAAGGCTCCCCGTCTGCAGCCATCGGTGATCAGGAGGGTCAGGCTGTGTGTGCAGCTGGGGAGCAGGCATGAGGTCCCCACGAGGTGAGGGGCAGCTCCAGGCCCCTTGCAAGCACCTCCATCACACTCCTCCTGTGGTGCCTGCAGTGCCATACTCTGACCCCCTCCCCGCTGCTCATTACCATTATTTATCTCTCATGGATGCATCTGGAGGCCACAGGAAGGGTCAGAGAACATTTGTACAGAGAATTAGCAGTAATTTTTCAGGGGAGAAATATATATCTCCTGCTTTATGCAGAGCTTGGTGGGGTAAGTGGGCTGGGAGCCGAGCTCCTCCCTCCACCTGCTCCATCTGTCACTGCTCCCACACCGCCAGCGCTGCACCACTCCGCTGAGATGGATGCCCTCAACTTCTGATCTCTCATGGGCAAAAATAAATGTGATTGGAAAGGCCCCTGGGGATGCTCCAGCACTCCCACGGTGGTGGGAGGGTGCAATTCTGCAATTCCGTGTATGCAGAACGGGGAGCCCAGCCCAGCCCCACTGCAGCCCACGCTAGCCAAGCCAGGCAAGGGCGGCTGGCAGCACCCAGCTGGGCCAGCACCAGCTTGGAGCCAAGTGGGCACACAAGGGTTAATTTGGGAAGATCTGTGTTGATAATAAAGCTGCTTTTTTCCGGGCGATGATATGATCGGAGCAGGGTTGCTATGGCAACAGTGGCTCTAGAAACGCCCCCCCCCCCCCCCCCCCCCCGACCGCTATGGCTTCTCCCAAGCCATGACGTGCCCACCCACCACCCATCCCTGCCCTCACCCACCCTCCCGTACCCACCGCCCGAGCCCCGGCCCACCAGCCCATCCCACAGCCCGCCCCATGCTGCCCCAGCGCTCCATCCCCTGTGCGCCTCCTGTCTCACGCTCACACCCTGCCCTACACCGCTGCCCTGTCCACTGCCACCAGCCCAGGCCCTGCTGGTCCCCAGGGGTGCCAAGGGCACCAGGCAGCCCTACTGGCATGGGACAGGACGCTCAGTGCAGCCCTGTGTTGGTGCCTTCCCGCCTGCCCTGAGCTGCCCTCTGGGCACAGCAATTCTCTCACCCTTTCCCACTCGTCAAAGTCCAGCTTTGCTGTGTCCGCAGCAAGGTGCCCACAGGGTACCCTGGTGGCCCCTGACTGTCAGGAGCTGGCCAGGACCACCAGCACCACCGTGGCACAGGGCTCAGCCCATGGCCCGGCGCTGCCAGGGCCTGTGCCCCGCTCTGGGCCTGGGCTGGTTCCTGTGGGCACTGCCAGGGCCTGTGCCCCTTCTGTCCCTGCTGCTGTGGGCACTGCCAGGGCCTGTGCCCTGCTCTGTCTCTGGGCTCACTGCTGTGGGTGCTGCCAGGGCCTGTGCCCACTCTGGGCCTGGGCCCGCTGCTGTGGGTGCTGAACCACCCTGACACGGTGCTCGCTAAATCACGCACCCTCCTTCCTCCTCTCCCTTCCTCCCTCAGCCATTAATGAAATGAAATAAATTTTCCATTTTTAAACGTGAAGTTTTAAAAAAGAGCTGCAATTCTGCGCACATGCAATTCCAATTCCCAGCGGGAGGGGAGAGCGGAAGCGGGGCCCTTGTGCTAAATACAGAACAAAGCCTTCTGTCTGAAAATACCTACGAGGAGCTAACAAATGCTAATGACAAAATAATGTATGGGGGGTTTAACGCTGGATGCTTTTTATCAGCAAATTAGCACAGTTATTATGCTGCAAATGCATTTAACAATAATTTGTTTCAATAACTGTAGAACTGGTATTTTAAAAAATATACACCATATTTAGAACACTTCATCCATGAAGGACCATTATTGTTTTTTCCTCCCCAGAGAGTTATAAAGGTCTCTCTTACAAGTGAAAGAAATACAATCATCACCCTTCACAGCTCAGTTACTCTCTTTTATTTTATTCAGAGCCATTTAAAGTTTGTGTTTTTAAAGGAAAAAGAGCGAGTGTCTTTAAAGGGTCAGGGCTGGAGAGGGCTCTGGGACGCGGGTGCAGGTTTGTCTGGGGTTGCAGGTGTGGTGGATGGGTGAGCCCAGAGCACGGCATGAGCAGGATGCTGGCGCGGGGCAGAGGGCAGGTGATGTGCCAGTGCCTTGGGCACCCCGCGGGCACTGTGCCCCACCAGTGCTCACCGGGCACTGCTCGTGTGCTAGGGCAGCTCTGCAGGATGCCCCATCCCTGCCGGCCCTGCAGCACGGCTGGAACAGGCAGCGGGCTCTGGCCGGGGCGGGGGGACAGGGCTGCCCACGGGCAGGGCAGTGCTGCTCTGCAGCAGCCTCCTGCTTACAGCCCAGCGCCCAGTCACAAACCGTTAAGGAAGGAAAACAGCTACATCGGCACTCGCCCGAAGTGAATTCATGAGTAAATCAGCTGCTTTTAAAATTTCACTGAGCATGAAAGTTCACCTTTAAAATCCACATAAACCACAGCTGTTCCCAGGGCATCTAAGGCACAATCCCAGGGGAGGGGATACATTCAAACGTGCAACACAAGCACAGGGCTGTCAGAAAGCTGAGGCTGCATCCATGCCTTCAAACCCTTTCCTGCTCCAGGCGGTCAAAAGTGGCAGCCAGCACCCACAAGCCGTGTGCTGCTGCCTGCAGAGCTGCAGCTCAGGGTGCTGCTGCCAGCTGCAGCCAGGAAATGCTGCACCAGTTGGCTTGCTGGGCTGTATGGGAGCAGGATCCTTGCTCCAGAGAAGCTGCAGCCCAGGCAGCAGTGAGCGCTGCTCCCTTCAGTAAGGCCACACCAGGAATTCCCAGCAAGTGCCAGTGCAGCACTTCTTCAGTCCTCTGGAGAGTTCTGGCTGCTTGCTGGGGAGCCAGCTCTGCTCTCAGCTCACCCAGCAAGCACTGCTGGCTGATAAAATCAAACAATAACTTCCAGGACAGTCTACTCACATCATAAACAGCTGAAAGAAAATCCATCTCTTCTCCATGCAAAACCACTGATGAGTTCATGAACTGTGCTGGGCAATAAATCACTTGTGCTTATGCAGGAGAGCCGAGGTTTTTGGGTTCCTAATAGGCACTCTGACAACGTGATTGCTCCATATTTCTCTGTAGCTGTCACCTTTGCAGGCCTGTCAATGCTCCTAATCTTTTTTCATTGCAATGTCAAGTTTTGGTAAGTGAAGAGGTGGAAGGTGGGATGGGATGTGAGCAATACTGGGACCAGTTTCCTGAGGCGCTCCTGGAGCCCTGTCCCTCCTGTCAGGAGCCCACCCCTGGCTGCTGCCCTGCTGAGGGGCCTTGGGTGGCTGCAGAACCAGCTCCCAGCTCCCCTCCCTGCTCCCTGCCATCCTCCCCTCTCGCTGCCCTTTCTCTGTTCTCCATCCTCTGCCTTTTCCTCCCACCAGACCCACCAATGCACAGGCTCTGTTCCCATGGGGAGACAGCCAGTGCTGAGCCACCAACGCAGACCAGAAAACATACTTTTAATATTCAGCATCTGGATAGACAATAAAAACTGGGACAAATAATCTAGTTGAGGCAATTACCTTAGCATAAATGTATATATTATTTATAAATGGCTTTGAATATATAAATAATATTGATAAAATTTGCATGAGTAAAAAGAGACATAATTACCAAATAATGCCTTAGAGCAGTGTATCCTGCTGGCTGCTTGCTGCCCTGATTCTCATCCAGTGGACCCTGCCCCAGTCCTCTTGTCCTGCTAAAAATATGACACACACATTTACCTGAGCTAGAAAAATAGAGCCTTAAACAAGGAAAGCAGTTTAGAAAAGTCAATGCTGTCTGAGCAGCTTTGGCTGAGTTTTGAGTGAGATTTTAGGATTCAGTGTTTCCTGGGGATGTAATTCAGGACAGGTTCCAGAGATCTGCAGAGACAAAAGTGCATTATCTGGCCCTGGGGGCCATGGGGCTGTGCCCTCAGGAATGCTGAGGTGTCCCTGCCCTGCTGCCAGCACTCACCACCGTCCCTGGGTGCCACAGCCCCGACCTGCTCTTCTCCTGCCCATGAACGGACCAGGAAACTCCAGGGCTTTAACTGAAACCACGAGTGGCTCTTGTAAAGTTAAATTCAGCAGCAAAGGGAGCACACAAACAGCAGAGCATAAAGAGGAGCAGCGAGCTGAGCACTTGCTGGTGCCCGAGCCGTGGCGAATGAAGTTGTCTGAGCCTGGCGTGTCCCACACGCGGCTCTTTAATAAAACTGGCTGAGATTTGTTGATAAGCCTGAAGCAAAGTCAATGTAAAGTGTCAATCCCGCCTGTTCACAGGAGCCTTTGGGGGTCAAGCTGCTTCCTCACTATGATGGTCGTATCACTGATATGTCAGCCGCGTGTTAACTGTTTTCTTGTGGCTCCTGCTCAGATCACACGCGAGATGCAGATAAGCCAAGGCAGAGGGCTGGGGCCAGGCTGTGCCGTGCCGCTCTGTGCCGTGCTGTGCCAGCCCTGTGGGGCCTTGGCAGGCTGTGCTGCAGCCCCTGGCCAGGCCTGGGTGGCAAAGGCGGCCGGTGGCACTGACACACGGGGCGGGGGAGCCACGGGCACTAAACCCCACTTGGCCCGTGGGTTCCACCACCCGTGCCAGGCTGGGCCAGGCGGCATGAGCATCTAATGGCTGCACAGGCTGCACTAAGTGAAGCCGAGAGAGAAGAAATCCAAAGAAGTGGGGTTTAATTAAGTATCAACCAAGATTTATGCAACTTTCTCTCGCCATCATAAATATTAATAAGGAGCAAGTGGTGGCTCTGTGTGGCAGGCACTGTCGAGCCATGAAGGGACGTTAATTCCAGGCTCTTTGAGACGGACTAAGCGTGACACAGAGCCTCTTTGATTTGGAATATTCCTTGGGTTTAAAACTTAAATAACATGAGGGGGGATTTAGAGGGTAGTAAACCATTAGTGAGGCTGGGATTTAAACTCCAGTACGCATGTCGTGTATTTCACGATTGCCAAACTGATTAATGGCAGCATTGCCATGGGAGCTCCTTTGACAACACTGGGTGTCCTTGGCAGGATCACAAAGGCTGGGCTGGCAGTGCTGGGATGTGGGGCCACTGGAGCTTGAGTGCCTTGGGGGGCTCCCCAGGGGTGGGAGCAGGAGCAGGGACATCCAGGGCCACCCCCAGCCTCTCACAGCCCGCAGGCAGGTATTAAAGGTGACACAGCTGGCCTGAGGAAGGACTTGCAGAGCCCACTAAATCTCCAGCCATCCCTTAAATAAAACTTTATGCTGGCTAATAAATTTTAATGGCACTTGTCAGTGCTTGATAACTGCAATCATTCAACAGAGGAGGAGAAGCCCCAGTGCTGGAGCATGGCTGTGCCATGCGTGGTGCCCGCCGTGCCCGCTGCGCTGCCCTCTGCACTGCTGCTTGCCATGTCCACACAGAAACAAGCAAATCCTGCAGCTCCCTCTCTCCCAGTGGCAAACCATCCCCTCCTGGTGTGCACTGAGGAACAGGCATCTTCTAGAGCTGGAAAATAACTGCCCAAGGAGAGAAGCAAAGAGTTCTGCAAATGTGTTTGAGGACAGAAAATAAAAGCTTTTGCCTTTGGAACAATGCCATGTCTGGGATTTGGGGGAAAATTATAAAGAATAATCAAAAGGTTTTCAATTTTCAAAACTGCTTTTGAGGCCAACAGGTTTCTTGGATTTCATGAAAAAAAAAAAACCCAGTCAGTCGTGCGGGAACTTGTTTTTCATCAGTAATTCAAAACACTTTCCAAACTTTACTCAGTACCCTGAGCCAGGATTAACACCAGAGTTTATCCAACTGCAGCATCTCCTAGCAGCCTCCCGTGGATGTGGGGGCCCGCTGAGGCCTGGCTGCGGGGCTGAGGCACTGCTTGATGCTGAACAGCAGGGCCCTCCTGCCCTTGCCTAGGGATGGTCTCACTCGGGATGCGATGTGTTTGTGCGATGGGTTTGTGCCATGGGTTTGTGAGATGGGTTTGTGCCATGGGTTTGTGTGATGGATTTGTGAATTGGGTTTGTGCCATGGGTTTGTGCATGGCACAGGCAGCAAGCATGGAGCACATCTGGACCAGCTCAGCACAGGCAGGAGAGAGCAGCTGCCTCTGGAGCTGAAATGTAGGAACAGACTGGATTTAACCTGAGCACAGGGAACACCATGCAAGCAGCAGATCCTGAGGAAAGGATCAGCTCGCTCTGCGTAATAGCATTTCCTTCCTCCGCTCCCTCGCCCACTGCCGTGCAGCACGGCCGCACACTGAGATTTCATGTAATTTTGTTTTAGTGCAGAATTTAATGTTAAGTTTAAATATGTAATTATCTTTAATTGAAATTACATCCATGCTTTTCATTAACAAGATGCACAGAGCGAGCCGTGTGAGGCAGCGCCGTGCAGGAGCGGGGCTGTCCCGGCCGAGTCCCGCTCCGAGCGCCCATGGAGGGTGCGGGGAGCCGGGGTGCCCCCAGCCTGCGCCCCCCGCCCCGCCTCGGCCCCGCGGCCCCTTCCTGCCCATGCTCCCCGCGCCCCTCCCGGCCCTGCCGGTCCCGGCCGCGGGCTCCGTGTGCCGCGGGCCGCGGGCTCCGTGTGCCGCGGGCTCCGTGTGCCTCCGGCCGCGGGCTCCGTGTGCCGCGGGCCCCGTGTGCCTCGGGCCGCGGGCCCCGTGTGCCTCCGGCCGCGGGCCCCGTGTGCCTCGGGCCGCGGGCCCCGTGTGCCTCCGGCCGCGGGCTCCGTGTGCCTCCGGCCGCGGGCCCCGTGTGCCTCGGGCCGCGGGCCCCGTGTGCCTCGGGCCGCGGGCTCCGTGTGCCGCGGGCCGCCCGGGGGGCGCGGACGGCCCTGCCCTGCCCCTGCCCCGGGGCCCCGGGCCCGGCCCGAGCCGCGCGGAGCCGCCGCGCCGGTCACCAGGGGGTAGCATCGGCCCGCGGGCCCCGCTGCTCGGCACGGCTCGGCACCGCACGGCGGCTCCTCCCGCTGCCCCGCTCCTCCCATTCGTGCCGCTGCCCCGGCCCCGCGCCTCCTCCCGCTGCCCCGGCACGCGGGTCCCTCCGCCGCGTGTCCCTCTCTGTCGCTCTGCCCGTTCCCCTGCAGCTCCCGATCCCCTCGCTCCTGCTGCGTCCCCTGGCAACGCCCCGATTTGCCCGTGCCAGGGCCCAGCCATCGGTTTCTTTTCCAAAGCATTTCGATACGTGTTCCTAAAATCGCATTTCCGTAAGCGAACCCAAACCTGTATTTCACTGCGGGCCCCACCCCCGCTGTCAGGTCGCATAGCAAAAACCATCCGTTCCCGGATTCGGTCCTTTTCAGACCGTAAGGTCAGTGATTCAAGTGGACGTTAAACTAATCCAGACAGACAAGGCGGTTATGGCTGTCTGGTGGCTCTTCTGGAAACCTCCACATCCTTTCAAATTCCTCACGGAGATCGGGCCACCCACCCATCAGGGCTGAAGCCTGTGTTCCCCTGGCTGCTGCCCCAGACCTGCCTCCTCACCCAGGGCACAGGGATGGGTCCTCTGTCTGTGCCAACACTGTGGATCATGCATGTCCTGGGGACAGCCAGGACAGGGCAAACAGGCCACCAGCGCTCCAGAGGAGCTCTCCAAGAGTGGCCAGTGCAGTGCCAAGCTCGGAAAAGCAAATGAAGACACTCCCAGTTGCCAGCTAAATTTAGATTTCTCTCAAAAATTACTTTAAAAGCAAGGAGAAGGACCTTGCTGAGCATGACTGATCACTGCACTTCATGAACCATGCACTCAGGTCTTCATTGCCTCCAAAGCAGTTCCTGCATCTTCTGCAAGCATGAATCCTATGGATTTATACTAAATGCTCTTCAGCCTTGTTAGCAACAGCTAGTGAGACAATCAGCACGTGCTAAAGTCCTGCTCTGACAGTGCAATCAATTAAATATCAATTAATCAGTTAATCAGTACAGAGGATACAGACAACAAGGCTGTGATGGCCAGTTTCTAACCCTGCATGTTTCATGCTAGTCCCACGCATGCAGCTTGACAGAATTCTTATTTTCTTGCTGATTTCAGGATGGGTTTCAGGCTGGGATTTCCAAGCTGTGGGGCAGAGCTGGGCCAGTATTACCAGGGCATTCCCACAGGCACCCACAAACAGAGCTAAAGAGCTTCCTTCCTCCACATCTCCCGTGTTTGCACGTTCTACCATGCCCATTTTCAGACACAGAAATCACAGAGAATTTGGAGAAAAAAGTGTTCAAGAATTTTGGAATTTGCTCCTGAAAAGGATGAAACTAAATTTGCTGTGGAAGCTGTCTCAAATTCCCAGCTGTGGCAATAGGACAGATGCCAAAGCCATGGTGTCCCAGACCTTGCTCTAAGGAGTCTGTCTCCAGAGCATTCCTTGTTCTTCCTGCCTTTCTCCTTTGCTCCGTGACCTTTCACACTGGGACATCTCCCCATCTGCGTCCTTTCACCCTGTGAACCCCTGAACACTTGTGCCAGTAAAGCCAGGACAGGTGGCCCCAGAGACCTTTTCACCTCGGTTTGTCCTGCCTGTGCCTTAACCTGATTTGGATGTGTCTGTGATGTGAGTGATACACCTACCCAGAGCCCGAGACCTCCAGAAGCCACTGCTCGTTTCCATAGACCCCCATAAATGGATAACTGGCTCTTTTAATCTTGTTACTAAATTGTAATGGAATTATCCCTCTAATCCTTTGGAGCAAGAGCAGAACTCAGCCACCAATATAAAATTAAAAAAAAAAAAACCTGCAGTAATCATAGATTTTTAAAGTATTTATTTTGTGCTGCTCTCAGATAGGCTGTATGTAAAATTTTATTTCTGAGGAATAATGTCACATAGTGCACATTGTGGCTGCTCTGTCATTAAGTCCTTTTTAATCTGCCATGTGTGTGGAGGTGCAGTGCCTTCCCATCACAGCTCCCTCCTGCCAGACTCCCCATTAATGGCGTTAGGGGATTATCAGAAAGAGGCAGAATTACCCAGCTACAGGAGGTTTTTGCTCTGATCTGCTTAGCAGCCCAGGCCATTCCAGGGCAGGAGGGCTCAGCGTGTAAGCCTGTTTCCTTCTCAGGACCATGTGCTCCTCACTGCTCTATTTTCTCACAAGAAACTTTCTAGCTGCTAAATCTGTTTATAGTGATTGGTTCCTGCTGCTGCTCTGTCTGTCTGTCTGTCTGTCTGCTTCCTCACAGGCAGGAGCTGCCAAGTTGGGCTGTTGGCACTGCTGGCAGTGGGATGGGAGGCAGAGATGGAGCCAGCAGCAACGCTGGGAGCTGGGGCTGCCTGGGCATTGTCACAGCAAGCAGGGCAAAAGCACATTTATCCAGAAAGCCCTGGCAATAGGATGGGGGATGCAGCTGGCTCTGGAGCCTGAGGTACCTGGTGCCATCAGGAAGAGGCAGCTGGTGCTGCTACGGTCAGTGCACGGAGCCATCCTGCTGTCACCCACGCTGTGCTGCCTCCGAGCTGCACTAACAGGTTCTGCTCATCCCCGCCCGGCCACGCTCCCAAACCCCGACTGCGAGGAGGGTGGTGGCACAGAGATGGGGCTGGGCAGGGGGAGGTGGTGGCACAGAGATGGGGCTGGGCAGGGGGAGGTGGTGGCACAGAGATGGGGACTGGGCAGGGGAGAGTGGTGACACAGAGACGGGGCTGGGCAGGGGAGAGTGGTGACACAGAGATGGGGACTGGGCAGGGGAGAGTGGTGACACAGAGACGGGGCTGGGCAGGGGGAGCTGGTGGCACAGAGATGGGGAGTGAGCAAAGGAAGGCGGTGGCAGAGAGATGGGGACTGGGCAGAGGAAGGCAGTGACACAGAGATGGGGCTGGGCAGGGGGAGGTGGTGGCACAGAGATGGGAACTGGGCATCAGAGGCTGCAGCCAGGCTGGGCCAGCACAGTGAGAGGGGCTTTGTTTCCCACAGCACAACCCTGCTGGTGTGGGTGCACAAGGGAAATCACCTGGCTGGTGCAGGAACACCCCCTGCAAACAGACAGGACATGGCCAGGAACACAAGGCCATTCCTGTGATGGTGTGAGGAGCTGCAGCCCTGGTTTGCTCCCGCCTGGCACGTGGGCGAGGCAGGCAGTGGGAGAGCAGAGGGTGAGGGACGTGCCAGCGTCCTGTCACAAAGCATTTGCTGACCTTTCCATAAATATTCCTCAGAAAGGCTAAGTGCCCGGGTCAGTTGCGAGGTGCCGCGCTCAGCGCTGTGCCGGGGGCTGCTGTGACAAACGGCAGCTGAGCTGAGCTGAGCTGAGCTGAGCTGAGCTGAGCTGAGCACTGCGGCCCTGCCAGCACATGGGGGCTGCTGCTGGCACTGCCTGCCTGGGCAGGTGAGGCTTCAGGGGAACCAAGGCAGTTCTGCCCTCAAGCAAGTGAATGCTGCGGAATGCAAGACATTTATGAAATGCTGCTTCCCACTTGATGGCTTTGCCTGGATTTTCTAACCCTAAATTAAAGAGGTCTTGTCCGTTCCCATTGAAAACACCGGATATGAAGTGGAAGGAGTTTAGTGGAAGGTCACATCACCTGACTTAAAACAACATTACATGAGGAGAAACAAAGGGCTTCACTGGCATGATTTAAAATATGACGTGTATTCCCTCTTTTTTTGTCATTTGATGGCAGAAATTATAACATGGAAATGAAAGCTTGGAGATTCATACAGTGAATCTAATAGCCCAGGCCCTGAAAAAACTGTGCTGCTACATTGGATCACTCCATAAGCACAGTCTGTCAGGAGGATGTCTGTGGCTGGCATGCACTTTACCAGTTCTAACAGTCTGCAAAAAACCTCCTGGCTTCTGCCATCAGCTTAACTCTGGGTCACCCTGGCCCAGCTTGCAGCGGTGAAAAGGGAGCAGATTTGATAGCACCTGGTGACAGATCCACATGGGAGTGTCTGAGCAGAGGAGGCTGCGCTGGCTGAGCTGGGCTGGAGTGGAGCAGCTGCGGCCGCGGCTCCCCGTCCTGGCACGCTGGCCTGGCCGCGCCTGTGAGCAGGCAGGCCGTGGGGAGGGAGGCAGGGCAGAGCCTTGCTGCGCCACGAGCCTTCAGCACGCTGCCCTCTCCATGCCCAGCAGCTGGCACGGCCCGGCAGGGCTTTCCTGAGCTCTGCCCCTGCTCTGCTCCAGCGCTGTGTGCGGCTGTGCGCGCTGCTCCTGCCCGGCTCCCCTGATCCCCTCCTGCTTCCTGGGGGTGCTGGCACAGACCCTGCGTTGCCAAAGGTGGTGTCAGGAGCTCGACACCCGCTCAGAAATGTGGGAATGCTGCGGGGGCTGGCAGCAGCGGGCTCGCTGTGCCCCCGTGCTGACACCAGCCCGCGGTGGGCTGGGGCTGCTCCGTGACAGGGAGTGCAGGAATGCTGTGCGTGGGAATGCCTCGGGCCCCCGCCTGCAGAGATTTATCGACGTGCTTAACTCTTAGCAGATGAGAAATCCCATCGGGACTATGCATATGCTACAGGTTAAAGACAGGCATAAAGCTTTGAAGAGTCTAAATCTTGGATTATAAAGATTATAAATTTTCAGAGGACAAGGACAGCGTCTGTCTGGATGGCAGCAGGGTCCTGCAGGTGAAGGACAGGTCCTGCCTGCAGCTGCACCACCTCACCTTCCTCCCCCGGCGGGTTCCTGGTGCCAGGACTGCCCCAGTGTGCTGCCCTCTGGGTGCCTGGCATGGCTGAGGAGGGCTGGGCAGGCTGGTGCTCGTGGTGTGGTGGCAGGGGATGCATTCCGCAGCACACCGGCCTCAGCAGCCCAGAGGGAAGGGAATGCAATGAGAAACAGATGATTTATCCATTCCTGGAGCGCTCAAACTCATCACCAGGACTGTGGGGCAAGTAGCAAGCACCTGGTGACCAGCAGAGCCCAAGGGTGACCAGCAGAGCCCAAGGGTGACCAGCAGAGCCCAAGAGTGACCAGCACAGCCCAAGGGTGACCAGCAGAGCCCAAGGGTGACCAGCAGAGCCCAAGAGTGACCAGCACAGCCCAAGAGTGACCAGCAGAGCCCAAGGGTGACCAGCAGAGCCCAAGGGTGACCAGCACAGCCCAAGAGTGACCAGCAGAGCCCAAGAGTGACCAGCAGAGCCCAAGGGTGACCAGCACAGCCCAAGAGTGACCAGCAGAGCCCAAGAATGACCAGCACAGCCCAAGGGTGACCAGCAGGGCCCAAGGGTGACCAGCAGGGCCCGTGGGTGACCAGCAGAGCTCATGGGTGACCAGCACAGCCCAAGAGTGACCAGCAGAGCCCAAGAATGGCCAGCACAGCCCAAGGGTGACCAGCAGGGCCCAAGGGTGACCAGCAGAGCCCATGGGTGACCAGCACAGCCCAAGGGTGACCAGCAGGGCCCAAGGGTGACCAGCAGAACCTAAGGGTGCAGGGCTTCACATGGGCATCAGCCCCTTGCCTGCTGCAGCCATGCCAGGGAGAGCTGATACAGCAAGAACTGAACACAAAGCTGGGGCTGTGCCCGAGCTTTGCCAGGGCAGCCTTGCCCAGGTGCCAGGCAGCAGAGCCATGGTGCAGGTCTGCTGTTGGGGGTCCCAGCTGAGCCCCAGTGACCCAGCCCTGTCACAGGGAATGCCCCAGCATGGGAGTGCCACCAGCCACCCAGCTTTGCTGGGGACCATTTCCAAAAGATGGAGCAAGGAGAAACCATTTCCTGCTACTCTGTACTTTTAATCCATATTTTCACAGCTCTGCCTGTCCTAAATCCCGAGCAGATGGTGCAACTCAGCCCAGCTCCTCAGTTTGATGATCCCTGGGGCCTTCCTGCAAAGTGTACATTTCAAAGGATAATTCCACGAGCACTTCTTACCCTGATCTGGAGCTTTCTGAGCACCCGTGTCCTTCATCCCTCTTCACAGCCCCGCCCTGCCTCAGCGCAGCTTCCACCGGGGTTCCCTTTGCATTTAAAAGCTTGGCGGAGTCACAGGCTCCTACGGCCTTTGAAGCAAAGGGAGCTCTGAAGTGCAAGAACCGAAAGAAAAGCAAAAAGAGAAAAGGAGGAAAATCCCCTTACGAGTTCCCTGATTTATCCTGCAGAATCCGGGCCACCCCCAGCGCCCGAGCAGGGTAAGAAGCTGTCCCCCAGCCCGGGGTGACACCGTGACACAGAGGAGCCCCTTCCCCACACCGACAGCCCCTTTTTGTGCTCGAGGAGCATTTCTGCACTAACAAACCCCGTTTGGTAATTGTGTTGCAAAAGCCTCGCTCTGAATATTTAATAGAATTATTGCTAGTTATCAGCGCGGGGAGGTGATAAATCACTGCCGCCTTTGCCCACCACCAGCCAGAGCCGTTAGTGGGATTCAATCACGGTTCCCACCCTGCCCTCGGGCCGGGATGACCATGAATTAAAAAGCAAAACAAACAATCATCCTTTCCCCCACACCCGTCTGGCTGCCCGGGCTCCATCCCGAGGAAACGAAGGCGCAGCTCTGGGCTGGGTCCGCCGCCCCCGGCCCCGCTCGGCCCCCTCCCCGCGGCAGCGAGGTGATCTTTTAGCTGCCCTTTGTCTCGGGAAAAAAATTAATTCTCATTTGCATTACCTCGACTAAATGTCACCCACCGATATTTTGTTAGACATTAGCAATGCTGGCAGAGAGGGGCACGGGATAATTGCGTTCTGCCTAGCGCTGGGATTTACATAATTTCAGACAGCAATTAAAGAATCCCTGGGAATTTTTTTTTCCCTTCCAACCTCTCCTACAAAGAAAGTGTTCGTTTACATTAAGCGCTCAGCTCCTCGCTGTTCATTTGCATAAAATTAAAGGTTTTTGTGTTCTGGAACAGCAGGGTAACATTTAAAATTCCGTTTCAAAAAGCTCACCTTAGAATAATAAAATGTTAATATCATTTCACGGGCTGGAGAAGGTTGCCAGCTGCCTTTCACTTCAAACTTTTACCCAATACTAACTGTTAGGGTGGGTGATATTATTATTATTTTTTTTTTTTTTTGTTAAGATATAAACTTTCTTGAAAAAGTGGAGGGCTGTGAATGTGCCTGTGGATAGGTCTCTGCAGGGCTACTCCAGAGCAGAATGTTTGTTTACTCCATAGTTTTTTAATTAAAAAATCATGCAAAAGAGCAGCAGCGGAATATTACAGGCTTTAATGTGCCGTCATACTCCATACTAGGAGAGGAAATGCAATTTGGACCGAACCTCGTTCATTTGCATCCACGGAGCACCGGTGAGCTCCTCGGGGGCTGCGGTGCCGCAGGGGCCGGGGGGAGCTGAGCTGAGCTGAGCCCCGCTCCTTGCTCCCGGCTGGGGGGTCCCTGCAGGCCCCCTCCCCTCCTGCGGGATCCCCTGCAGCCCGGGGGTGGGGGGCTGCCGAGGGGCGGCACTTGGCACCCACCCATGACAGCGTCCCGGCCCCTGGAACTGGGGCTCCCCGCCTTTCATCCTCCCTGGAGCCGGGGCTCCCATCCACGGCAGCCTCCGGAGCCCTGGAATCGGGGCTCATACCCCAGACCCTCCCTGGAATCGGGGCTCCCATCTCCCGGACCCTCCCTGGAATCGGGGCTCATACCCCAGACCCTCCCTGGAATCGGGGCTCCCATCTCCCGGACCCTCCCTGGAATCGGGGCTCATACCCCAGACCCTCCCTGGAATCGGGGCTCATACCCCGGACCCTCCCTGGAATCGGGGCTCCCATCTCCCGGACCCTCCCTGGAATCGGGGCTCCCATCTCCCGGGCCCCTGGCACTGGGGCTGCCACCCCCGCACGCTCCAGGGCCTCTCGCTGGGCTCTGCCCGGAGCCCGCAGTCACCGAGGAGCGGGGTGGGCGCTCGGGGGGCTCCGAGCCCCCGTGTGCGGGCCAGGGCTGGGAGCCGGGGCCACTGTCCGAGCTGCAGCTCCCGCAGCCATCAGCTGCCTTCGCTCTGAGCCCTCTGGCAGCTCCGAACAATAAAAAATGGCAAAAACAATTTTAAAAAGAATCCTTCCGTTGGAGGATGGCACTGCTGAGGTCCCTGGGTGACCTTGCTGGTGTCACCAGGGTGTCCCACCTGGGCAGGCAGCTGTGACAGCACCGCCCGTCCCGGGCACTGCTCTGGCCCTGCCCACCCTCACCTGTCCTGTCCCTGCCCACCCTCACCTTCCCTCGCCCCCGCCCCGTGTCCCTGCCCGGTGTTCCTGCCCGGTGTCCCCACCGTGTCCCCACCGTGTCCCCACCGTGTCCCCGCCCGGTGTCCCCACCGTGTCCCCGCCGCTTTCCCTCCGGAGGGACTCGGGGAGCAGGCGAGCAGGGAGCACATCTTCCACCTGGCGTCCTCTTGCCTGCCACCATTTGGGGCTGCTGTAGGATTGTAGCAAAAAGCGTTTCATTAAAAATGAATCGGAATCCCAGCCGTTGTGGGAGGACAGCGAGCACAGCCTGCAGTCCCTGGTGCCCGTGTGGATTCCTGCTCAGTCTGCAGCCGCTGGAGCTCCCTCGTGCCCGCGATGCTGCCCCGTTCTCTCGTTGATGGGCACGGGCAATCCGCACCTTTGCGGTGGCACGGCCTCAGGCTCAGGCTCACGAGCACCCAGCTCTCCAGCAGCTGTGAATGTTCTCCAAACTGCCCTGTATTCCCGGCAGGTGGAATTGTCCCGGTACCAACGGTACAGAGCAGATCAGCGTGCCCTGTCCTTCGCAGCAGCTCTCACAGGCGGAGCCGTGCCAGTCCCGTGCCAGTCCCGTGCCAGGCAGTGTCCTTGTCACCCTTGTGTCCTGCCTCCTGCCAGGACGCATCCCCAGCTCCTGTGCTCCTGACACGCTGCTCCTGGCAGGCTTTGAGAGCCCAGCTGCTGTGGGGGAACAAAGCAACAAGAGGCAGCAAAGCTGAGCATGAGGAACGAAAGGTTTTACTTGGGCAGGAGCGGAGTAACCCCAGGAAGCAAACTTAAAAATGTGAAGGAAAAAAGATTTACTTTGGAATTTGTCCTAGGAAAAGTCTTTAATTCCTTTTACGTTTTTTCATTTCAAAATTTGTTTTCATTACTTTTACATTATTTTATGACATCAGTAGTAGCGCATAATGTGACCTGTCATATCATGTCAAGTCATGTCATAATATGCATAATAGTAGAGAAGTGCATAATATTACATGTCATATTGACGTAATCAGAATATTCTATTATTATTGACTTCGTCAAACTAATTATAAAAAAGGCATGAAATACTTTGCTGAAGAAAATAAGATTTAGAAGGTGCAACCTACAAAAATTAGTTATTTCCCTTTGCAGCCACATTTTTAGGTATTTTTAATGCATTTTTATGAAAATATTTACATTTGCATATTTTTACACCATGTTATGCATAGCTGTATGTAACTCCATGGAAAAATGGAATAAGATAAATTAAAACAGTCCAAGTCAAATTTTCTGCTTGAAACTATTACTTTTTTTTTCATAATAGACAATTCTCAAAACAACAATCAGCAAATTCTTCTGCATGTGAAATCTAAAAGTCCCTCTTGTGAAACCCCTTCCTGGGAGCAGCAGCTGTAAACAAGACTCTGTGTGTTTGTGTGTGTCCAGAGCCAGGCAGTGGAGCTGGGGAGGGGCTGGGGGAGCTGCGAGGGGCTCACCTGGACAAAAGGGGGCTCAGGGGGCTCTTCTGCCTCTGCACAGCTCCTGACAGGGGAGGGGTTGGGCTCTGCTCCCTGGGAACAAGGGACAGGACAAGGAGCACCAGGGGATGTGCAGGTGTGGCCCAGGGGATGTGCAGATGTGGCACCTGGGGATGTGCAGATGTGGCACCTGGAGAGGTGCAGATGTGGCCCAGGGGATGTGCAAGTGTGGCACCTGGGGATGTGCAGGTGTGGCAGCTGGGGATGTGCAGGTGTGGCAGCTGGGGATGTGCAGGTGTGGCACCAGGGGATGTGCGGGTGTGGCAGCTGGGGATGTGCAGGTGTGGCACCAGGGGATGTGCAGGTGTGGCACCAGGGGATGTGCAGGTGTGGCAGCTGGGGATGTGCAGGTGTGGCAGCTGGGGATGTGCAGATGTGGCACCAGGGGATGTGCAGGTGTGGCAGCTGGGGATGTGCAGATGTGGCACCTGGGGATGTGCAGATGTGGCACCTGGGGACGTGCAGGTGTGGCACCTGGGGACATGCAGGTGTGGCACCTGGGGATGTGCAGATGTGGCACCTGGGAGGTGCAGATGTGGCACCAGGGGACATGCAGGTGTGGCACCTGGGGATGTGCAGGTGTGGCACCTGGGGACGTGGGTTCGTGGTGGCCTTGGTGCCACCTGGGGCTGGACTGGGTGATCCTAGAGGGTTTTCCCAGCCTCAGTGATCCCACCAGTCTCTCTGGACAGACCCTGCAGAGCTGCTGGCAGCTCGTGGTGCCCGGGGAGGGCAGTGCTGGGGGTCCCTGCAGGTGTGACACCCCACCTGGTGCCCTGCAGAGCCCGTGCCCCTCGTGTGTCACAGCCCTGCTGCACACCCGGAGCCCCCCGGGGTTTCTAATTGACTCGACACCTTATAAATTGCCAAACTTGGTTGTGATTGCTGTGAAGAATGGTACTTTAAAGGACTCAATATCTCTATATCTCCCTTTGATAAACATTGGCTTTCTGAGCTTAGATCTTATTTATTTACCCTTGGAGCAGGTTCATTACTATGTATTAGGTAGATATGACATATTTATGGAAATATGGGGACTCTTTGTGGAATATATTAAGATTAAATAAATCATTGACTATGTGGTCAAGAACTACAGCAATCCTGATGAATGACTCCATGATTTTTTTCTGAATCCTTGCATAATTTTAAGAGCCATCCCCTTTGTCTCCCTGGACTCCCGCAGAACTTCCTGCACCACCCGGCCCACGCTGGGGAAGGCAGGACGTGCACCTTGCACGGGAGGCAGCCCCAGGTCCCAGGTGGCCCATGGGGAAAGCACCTGAGAGGCTGCCAGACACAGAAACCCACCCCTGGGAACCTGCTTAGCAGCCTGAGAAATGGTTCCGATTTGGTTATCCCACATCCCAGCCTCTGTGATCTGCCGTGTGCATCCATTAGCCAATAAATTTACATATCTAATGGCACAATTCCCCAAATTAGTGATAATTACATTTAAAGCAGCTATTTTGATACAAACCAAGGAGAGCCACGGCTAATGACATCAGTGTGATTTCCTGTGCCCCACGGCCTCAGTACAGGCCCTGGAGATGGGCAGAGCACAGTCCATGGAGCCAGAGCTGCCTGCTGGCTCGGGCCATTCCTCCTGCACCAGGTGCCTTTGCTCTCCAGCCCTGCTGCCCCTGCTGCCCTGGCTGCCCCCCTGGGCTCCTGCAGGGCCGGGCACGGGCTGGGCATGTGCCACCTGTGCCTTTGGCTCAGGACAGCCAGCAAACACCTGCAAATACTGCGGATTCTTAAGGGTAGTTAAGTAGCAAACTATCTGTTGATAATAAAATTTGCTTGCTTCTCACAGATATCCAATTTGCCTACTATCCAAAGAAAGGAATTGGGTGTCTGCTTCCTAAATTGTTTTAATCTCTGGCAAAGAGTGCTTCTGGCAGAGTCCCTCAGCTGGAAAATAGGAAATGAGTTAGAAACAACAGACAAACGTGAATAATGCAGAGCTTAAGATGTCTGATCATGATCTTGAGGAGAGAACTTTAAATAAATTCCTCAATCCACCTGCCTGTGGTCCCCTGGGAAGGAGTGCACTCCTCCTGGGGAGAACGCCAGGTCAGGTCTGGCAGTGATGTGCACTCCCACAGCGTGGGAGCAAGGGGCACGTGGCAGAGGGGCCTTGGTGCCACCCGGCCAGGCCCGGGGGTGCCCACGGTGCTGGGCACTGACAGGATCCCGTGGGCTCCAGCAGCTTGCCCAGCCTTTAATGACGTGAGTGTTTACCATGATTGTTTCTCCATGTTCCCTCGAGGGCTCATGCACATCCCCTGCTCTGAGCCCCCAGCACTGCCCACACTCACACCAGTGCTGCCAGCAAGGGCTGTGGCTCCTGCTGCCCCCCGTTCACCCACCCAGGTGCCCCTCACCTGTCCCCTCCTGTGCCCGGGCCACCTGCACATCCCTGCCATCAGGCTGCACCTTTGCTGTAGCTTTATAAATATTCTCTCAAAAGATCCTCAGATGTTTTCCACAGTAGCATGAAAGCATTGCTAGATATCACGGGATCCTGGGGGAAAACCCCTCTGGCTGTTGTCCTGCTGCGAGGCTCTGTGTTCTGTGTCTCTGCAGCCACGTTATTCCCTCCCTGTGGCGCTCCCTGAACTCCTCCATGCAGGTGGGCATGCAGGTGCCCCCCAGCGCCCCATGGCAGCCCCTGCCCAGGCTGGCCCTGCCCCGTGCCCCAGGCTGGGCCCTGGCACGGCCCCCAGACCCACCCCTGTGCTGGGCAGCCTGCTGCTCCAGAGTGGATCCATCCCTCCTCTGCTCACAATCCCCACCCTCCCGTGAGGGCAGGCATCCTGGGGCTGCACGATGGCATAGCCGCCCTGAACACAGAGGAAATGCTCCTTCCCATCATGCTAAGTGAAACAATTCAAACCGGGAAAATCTTGATAAAAGTTTAATTAGGAAAACGGACTCCATCTGTAACGTATCCCTGCTCTCCCCATGTATTAACCCTTTTGCCATAAATCTGCCACCCTTGAAGAAACCTGCCTTCCTCACAAAACCTACTCAGGGTTCACATTATTTTAATCAGTTAGAGGGGTTTAATACATTATTGATTTTTAGGAGAATTGAAAAAGCTCCCGTATTAAGTCCAGGTTGCTTATTCTTTCTGTATATGACATTCAGGTACTTGTGAAAAATTATACCAATTATGAAATCAGCCATTTACTGCTTCAAAGTGCAATCAGTTGTCACACTGGAAAGCACTTGCTCCTGAATATTATTAGTTGGGCTATGTGCACAGGAAAGTGCTGAGAGGAAAGACTTTAACCAAAGGGCAATTGCATGAAATTTACTTAGAAATAGCTATTTATCACCCTTGGATTTCCTACTGTTCAAATCCACTGCAGACACTTTATGGAATGAAACAGCCATCTCACCAACGTAACTCAGCCAACTGAGGGGTTTTTTCCTCACTGACATTAAATGAAAAATTTAGAAGTCATTGTAACAGCTTAAAGATGCATTATCCTTTTTGATGTGCAATTTTAACTTCATATCAAAAGCCATATAAAATAACCCCCGCACAAACACAAAAAAGGAACTTTTAAAAGTTTTATGACATGTAGTTCATCTTACCTTTTATGCATCTACCAGGCACAGCTTCTCCTGCTGTTCTCAGGGACCATTACGTGATTACCACGATGGGGGAGAAAATATTGCCAGAGCAGAGGCAGCCAAAGGGAGGATTGGGCTCTGGAGCCTGGGAGACACAGGGGAGCTGAGCCTCACCACGCCTGCAGAGGAGAGCTGCCCCCAGAGCAGCTTCAGCTGTGTCACAACTGCCACCATTAATGGGCTCTGCTGCAGGCGCTGGAGTGAGAGGCAACATAAATTACAGACAGGACGCTCAGGAGAAATTCCTTGCTCGGTACAGATGTCCTGTCTGCTTGTTTTCCAGGGCAAACAAGAATTTTGGAAGGCAAGGGCAACCTCTGAAAGCAGGAATGGACCTGGTCAGCCTGGGAGGGCTGGCACAGCAGCAGGGTCGTGCAGGACCAACAGGAATTTGATTAGTGACTGTGTTATTTGCCACAGTCAAACCCCACACTCAGGGAAACGGGCAACTTCAGAATTATGCTGTTGTAGAGTTTCAGGCCCAAATGAAGAAGGGGAGAGGAGAGTCTCAGGGGAGCTGCTGCCCTGACACCAGCACTGTGTGGGCACCGCAGTGTCAGGCATGGGATGCTGCAAACTGCAGCAGCAATGCTCTTAACAGGTGATGCCAACCAAGCCCTAACAGCCAGCTTTACAGCACAGAAATAATGCAAAACCAGAACACTTATGATATTTTAACTTAGCAAAAGGATTGTTATAAGACCATTTAATTTAATAAATAGTAAAGTATTTATAAACGAACCATTTCATAAAGTGTTACCAATTTCTCACAGGCAATAATATGATTTGCACAAACGTTTGTCCTTGAGGCAATAGAAATTTTCTTTGCAAATCAATCCTTGCAGGGATTGTAATTAGTATCCGCTAAGGCAGCTCGCTGTACCTGTAGCTGTGCTGCTCCCGTGAAACCCTGATTGCTGCAAGCTCTCACACAAAGCCAACGACACAGAAGGAAAATGCGCACGTTGTCTAGACTATTCATTTTAATCAGGCAAGAGTGATTTTTTGTGGCCCATTTGATATGACTTTTACACAAGATACAACCTCGCTCCGCAGGGGCTGGCAGAAAAGGTCAACACTGCTGTATAAAAATACATTTAAAGAAGGAGTTTAGAGAAGCAAAACCTGCAGCCAAGGCCCAGCACTGCTCAGGCAGAGCTGCAGATGTTGTGTCTGTGTGACTCCTGAGAAATTTATAGATTCATCAGTTTTTATTAAATGCACAAAATTTTAAAAAATTTGAGGACTTATTTTCTGTCCAGGATCCATAGGGACAAAAGCCACAATCCAGCTGTCCCTGGTCTGGGACATGCCACCCGTGGGTGCCCACATATCCTCTGGTGGCTGTCCCAGGATGCTGGCACCCCTGGCATGGCCACAGCCTCACTGGGAGCAGCTCTGCACTGACCCTGACATGGGGACAGGAGCCTCTGGCCCCTTGGACACAGCCTGAGGCAGGGCTGTCTGTCTGTCTGTCCGTCGGGGGGTCTGCCTGGAGCACCCCTCTGTCTCCAGCTGCACTCTGAGTGCCCCCAAACTGCACAGCAGGAGCTGGATTATTCTGTGAATAGGGTCTGAAATTCCAGCTGCAGGTCTGAGTCCCAGCTTTAATCATGCCATTCATCATCATTACCCACAGCCACTCCACTGGCTGCCCCAAAGGCAGCGGCAGGGGCAGGGGCTGATGCTCTCTGTCCCTTTCTCCCTCTGAAGGAGGAGAAGCCAGGCGTCAGTAAGATCATTGATCTGGAGCGTTCCTGTCCTCCTGAGCAAGGAGGACGTTAATTTATCACAGGTTGGAGAAAACCCAGTCTTTAAATTCTCTGCTTGCTGTTAATTAAACAAAAACCAACTGTGTTTGCTAAGGCTCGCTCCAAGGGCCCAGCTGCCCTGGCACAGCCTATCCTGGGGCACTGGGGTGATCCCTCTTCTGTCCCCGCTGCACAAACACCAGGACAGGGGTGGCTGCACCTGCCTGCTGTGCCTCAGGGCCCTCGTGTCCCCTGAGTGCATTATCTGTGTAGGACGGTGCAGGGATGAGGAGGGGCTCCTTTGGAAAGGGCAGAATCTCCGCTGTCCGCAGAGGAAACTCCAGCCCCTGCAGCCCCCTCCCAGAGCAGCCACAGGTGCACGGAGCAAAACAGCCAAACCTGGCTGCAAGGCTGCCTGCAGATTCCCTCGGCATGCTCCAAGGTGTGAGGGAGAGATTAATCTTAATAATTACTGTCCTTAGCTTGCCTGGCCCCATCCAGGTGCCGGTGTCCCCCGGAATGTGCAGGTCTCCCATGCCCCAGCCTGCCCTGCTCTAGGGGCTGCAGCCAGCCTGCAGAGAACCCTCCATCCCAGCTGCCAAGCGCCTCGAGGCTTTTCCCCTCCTGTCCATGGAGTAAATGAAGTGGGGAGAGCAATACAGTGCGCGCTGGTCGAGACTGACAAGCTCGAGCCTCTCCTGGAGCTGCTGTGCTGGTATTAAACAGACAAGACAAGCTTGCAGTCAGTTATCGGCCAAAAAAATAATGAAGGAACAAGTCAGCAGAGCAAAGCCAAGTCCCCCGGACCAGCCAAGTGGAGAATTTAATTTCGCACAGGTTCCCGGCAGCAGTGTCTCGGTCCGCGGCCCGAGCGCTCCGATGGCTCCGGCTCCAGCTCCCGGCCTGCCCTGGGTGCCCTGGGTACCCCAACAGCTCCATCCAGCTCCCGGCCTGCCCCGGGCACCGCGAGCGCTCCGATGGCTCCAGCTGACACTGCTGTCCCTGCCCCGGGTACCCTGAGTGCCCCAACAGCTCCAGCTCCCGGCCTGCCCTGGGTGCCCTCGCTGGGCTGGGGGTGCCGGGGGCACGGACTGCCCGTTCTGGCTGACTGCAGCCGGGCTGGGTCACTGCAGGGTGGCTGTGCCTGGCCCTGGTGCCCGAGGGGACGCCCACGGGTCCCTGCACGGCCATAGCAGGGGCAGGCACAGAGCGACAGGGACAGCAGTGCCAGGGCAGGGACAGGACAGGGGCAGTTTCTCCTCTCAGGGTCAGGATGGCAGAGCCAGAGGGAATTTCCCCTCTCAGAGCACAGAGCCAGGATGGCAAAGCCAGAGGCAGTTTTCCCTCTCAGAGCTCGGAGCAGTCCGTGCCCGCGGCCGGGCGGGCAGGGCTCGCAGGTGCCAGCAGCGCTGCCAGCAGCACCCGGGCAAAGCCGCACGGCACAAACGGGCTGGAGCGGCCGCCGCCTGCCCGGGAGAAATCCCGCAGCAATTCTCAGCTCCACACCGAGGTGTGCAGCCGAGGTACGAGCTATGGAAGCGCTGGCAGCGCCTTGGCAGCGCGGGCAGGGCTGGGATGGATGCGCGGGGTGACCCCGCAGAACCGCTCCAAACAATCAGCGAGCGAGGGTCCTGGTGGGGAGAGCCCCCAGCGGGGGAAACAACCCCAGAGAGCTGAGCCAGCATCCTGCCTGCGCCCCGATTCCTCCTCTCGCAGCCCGGGCTCTGATCTATAGCGTGACTCGCTGGAGCGCCAGTAAAGCTTCAGAGATTGTTATGCTAAATGAGAGAAAAAGTAATTGCCTTTTCCCCATCTAGAACTCCAGATATATAACTTGGAGAAATATAATTAGCTGCTAACTTCAAAGATGCATTGGAATTTTTGTAATGGGCATTGAGACCCTGTATTAAAAAAAGCTAAAAGAAAAATGATACACTCCTTGTTGTAAATGGAATAAGACTTAAAGGTTTTAATTAGGATTCGCTGTGCATCTGCAGCTGGGAAAACAGAGAAATAGGAGAAATGACCTGCTAGTATCTTCCTGTTTGAAAAACACATATTGGGTAAGGAGCTTTCTGCAAAAATAATTGTGATACATTTCTGATTTATGAACAATAATCATCTATTATTAAAAATAAAATGCTCTTTTTACTCTATTTAAATCATTCCAAACAAATGGAGATTTTTGCAACAAAGACCCGGGGGTCTTGCCTGTTTGGCATGGGAACACGGGCACTATCACCCAGGAATGGTTGACACAGGTGTGTCCCTGGCTGGTGACATGGGCTACACCACTGCTCAGGACTCTCCCCAAGTGCCCCCATCCCAGTCCCTGCCCATCCCAGTCCCTGCCCATCCCTTGTTCCTGCCCATCCCAGTCCCTGCCCATCCCAGTCCCTGCCCATCCCGGTCCCTGCCCATCCCGGTCCCTGCCCATCCCCGTCCCTGCCCATCCCAGTCCCTGCCCATCCCTGGGTCCCTGCCCATCCCCGTCCCTGCCCATCCCGGTCCCTGCCCATCCCAGTCCCTGCCCATCCCTGGGTCCCTGCCCATCCCAGTCCCTGCCCATCCCAGTCCCTGCCCATCCCTGGGTCCCTGCCCATCCCCGTCCCTGCCCATCCCAGTCCCTGCCCATCCCAGTCCCTGCCCATCCCTGGGTCCCTGCCCATCCCCGTCCCTGCCCATCCCAGTCCCTGCCCATCCCAGTCCCTGCCCATCCCTTGTTCCTGCCCATCCCAGTCCCTGCCCATCCCGGTCCCTGCCCATCCCGGTCCCTGCCCATCCCCGTCCCTGCCCATCCCGGTCCCTGCCCATCCCAGTCCCTGCCCATCCCTGGGTCCCTGCCCATCCCGGTCCCTGCCCATCCCTGGGTCCCTGCCCATCCCCGTCCCTGCCCATCCCGGTCCCTGCCCATCCCAGTCCCTGCCCATCCCTGGGTCCCTGCCCATCCCCGTCCCTGCCCATCCCTGGGTCCCTGCCCATCCCCGTCCCTGCCCATCCCGGTCCCTGCCAGCCCCAGCAGCCCGGGGGTCCCCAGGGAGGCTCGGGGGAGCTGGTCCCAGCAGCCCAGGGAGGAGCTGCCACCCCCGTGTGCTGTGTGGAGGACATGATACTGAGCACTGGTAATACAATTTATTTCCACTAGTGAGTGAATTGCCCATAATTCATGACAAGTAGAGCCTCGAGTGATGATGAAGGTCAGCCCATCAGATCTGGAAATAAATTGTATCCTATTACAGCTCCTATTAGAGGTCTATTTATAGCAGGGGTTTGCAAACTCCTGGAAGTTGGGAGGGGTTTGGGCAGGATTTTTGCTTTCTGCTTGGATAGGGCGGGTTTGAGGACATGAAAAACAGGTCTAAACAACCTGTGCTGCTGACACAAACCAGTGGCTGGGGTGGAGCAGCCTGCTTGCTGCAGAGGGACGCTGGCTCTGCAGTGACCAGGGGATTTAGGGGTGCCTGGGGCTGCAGGCACAGCCGAGGGCAGGGAAACCTGTACGGAAAATGCAGAAAAATGCACAGAAACGTGGGTGCTTTGAGGAGGCTGATCTAGAAAATGCCCAGATGATTCTTTTACACTGTCAGCATGGCTTGTATGTGCTGAGAGCGGAGCAGTGCCTCTCTCCTCTGTCCCGTGTTTACCCCTCTATTTACCATGCTGCCGTAATCCCCAGGTGATAGATAATGTGCAGGATGTGGTTTGCCATGGAAACAGAGCCCTGGTTCTTTACATTTTTAAAAAGATTAATATTTCTCAGCTCGGTTTCATTATTCCGATATTAAAAATCATCAGTTATGCAGCAGTGCCAGCCCTCCCGGGCCATGAGTGCCCCTTTGGGCACAGCTCTCCTGCGGGCAGGATGCCCGGGCACAGGGGGCAGTGGGACAGCACCTGGGGGCACCTTGGGCATAGCTCTGCCCTTGGGCACAGGGGCAGTGGGACAGCACCTGGGGGCACCTGGGGGCACCTTGGGCACGGCTCTGCCCTGTGCAGCTGCAGCCAGGGGTGGGGCGCACCCTGACAATGCTCCAGGTGCAGGAACGGAGCTGCTGTGCCATTTCTGCCTCTGCTTTGCGTCCCAGCTCGGCAGCTGCAGAGAGCACCTCAAAACCCATTCAATGCCAGAGCTCCTCACCCCTGGCAAAGGAGGGTGATAGATTTTAATGGTGCCCTCTGTCTCCTTGAAAAATACCTGAACTCCCAGAGGACTGACTGGGGACAGAGTTGGATTTCCTATTCTTTGAAGGACACAGGTTTGGGGAAATGAGTGTACTCCTGGTGGGAATGCAGCAGCTTTTCCTTCCCCAGGGCACCATCCATGGAGGGGCAGGGGTGGGCACAGCAGCCCAGGTGTGCCCAGACAGGTGTGGAGAACCTGCTCGGGGTCAGGAGCATCCCTCATGCTGGAAATGCCTGAACTTCAGTTCCTTAAATGCAAAGAAATCAGAAAAACAGCTGTCTTTTAAACCTCATAAATCTGTACGGTAAAGTGTTTAGGCAAAACCATATTTTATTGTTTTTTGCTGTCAGAAACAAAGAATTAAGGGCCACGTGACTCAGTAATTGCTGTGGACTTTTTTTTCTGACAAGAAACATTAAACTTAAAACTGTATTAAAACCATTTGACAATTTTTATGCTTTAACAGCTGAGAGTGAATAATGTTTTTTGCATATAAAACACTTTCTCTTGTCAGCCTATAAAACTGTCAGAAATAAATTCATCAAAAAAGATTATATAATTAAAAATCACTACTTTTCTTTCTCTAGTTTAGTTGGAATTATTTGTTTGTCACTTTTTCAGGACTAAATTACGGCATTCAGAGACAACTTCCTTTGTTCAGACTATTGTGAAATGTATGATTCCTACAAAAGGAGCCCAGCTTTCTCCTCTAATGTATCAATTCAATATCACTTCCTAGAAAATACTTTCAGATAGTTCTGTTTCTGAAAAGTGATTTTATTCTGCCGAGGAGCAGGCCCAGTAATGGAAAGCTTCCAAATGTAGAAATATTTTTCATTATTGAGCTGCGTATAATTTATGGAAAATTGCTGAATTAATTTTAGCAAAGTAAATCAGAAGCACTTCAGATTGCAAATTCTCTCTTACACGAGGGCCATACAGGTGCTTCAAAGCTAAAGGAGCAATATTGATTTTCACGGTACAGGATCAGGAGAGGCTGGTGGGCTCCTGTGGCCCAGCTGGGTGTGTGATCTGGGGACAGTGCCAGCCCTGCTCTCAGTTTGGAGCAGAGGGGCAGCCCCTCCTGCAGCCAGGGCAGCCGGGCTCTGTGAAGGAGCTCTCCTCACAGTGAGAACCTGTGGGCTTGTCAGAGCTGGCAGGGTTTGGGGTGACTGGGTTTTCAAGGCTGGAGCTAATAATGGTTTATTGATCCGCTGTTAAGTTATTGGAGCCCCAATGGAGGCAATAAGGTGACAGTGCCCGTCGCTGTCCTGTGGCTGCACCTCCTGGCACACAAGGGGGGCTGCTGGGGTGGCCCCTCCGTGGTGACCCCAGGGCCAGGCTGCATTCTGTCCCGGGGCAGCAAAGGGGCTGCTCTGAGGGGAGCAGAAGGGTGAGGGGGTGCTGAGTTTGGGGTTTGCTGGCTTGGTGCTGTTCTTCTGATCTGACACATCAGGAGATGCAGCAGTGCTGTGAGTGATGATTTAATAAATGGGGGGCGTGGGGAGAGGGGGGTCCAGGCTGGGATCACCGTTCCTGCTGCTCCCCAGGCTGGGCAGGTCCCACTCACCCCAGAGATGAGAGCAGAGGCTGAGCTGCTGAGTGTTGGCTCTTGGTATGGTAATTATGATCTGTGATTAATCCTGCCCATGCTGAAGAGCTGTGCAAGCCTTTTTCAGAGGGTTCATCTCCACGTTTGCCTCTGCTGTGGGTAATGCAAGCTGACGGGAGCTGCTGCGGAGGGCTCTGTGCCACGGAGCTCCCCATGGCAGGAGTCAGAGCCCACAGGGTGGGCTCAGCGTGGGCTCGGCGTGGGCTCAGGGTGCTCACCCGTGACCAGGGTTAACAGAGCCCAGCTTTGCCTCCTTCATCCTCCTGCCCACCCAGCACTGCGCTCCAAGAGCAGCGTGTGCCCTGTGGGCATTGCCATGCTGGGCTGCCCCAGCAGCCTGAGGAGCTGCCAGCCACAGCCCCGGAGCCCAGGCCCTGCCTCTGTCCATGCTCGGCCAGGAAATTCTTTTGCTGGCAAGATATATTTATTTGAGAAAAGCTGGAAATACCTGGGAAGTTTGCTGGACCTTCAGTAGCTCTACAGTCATCATTTAAGCAAGTTCATGCTCCATTAAAACCAGTTATTTAATACAATAATCATTCAATTAAAAACCTCTTGAAGCGCCTGCCAAAGCCTATTTGTATCAATACAATATTTTAATTGTAAATAGCAAAGTATGGTCCTGCCAACTGTGATTGTCAAGGAAACGTTCCCAAAATGAGTGCTCAGCCTCAGGGAGGGTCTGGCAGCAGAGCAAGGCTTGGGCAAGAGCTGGGAGAGCTCCCTGGGCCAGGAGCACCTTTCCAGCCCCCTGTGCCCCCCTTGGGGGGGTCCAGCCAGGCCCCAGCCCCCCGTGCCCCCTGAGCCACGCTGGGCAGTGCCAGGAGCCAGAGGGGTTTAGCAGCAGGACCTGTCCCAGTCCTGCTGCAGGGCTCTCTCCATGGACTCTCCCCCTGGCACCGATGGCACCAAGCCCAGGCTCAGTGCCCAGCAGCTCAGGGCACAGATCTGCAGCCCTGTGTGGGATCATCCCTGCTGCCACCCTCCCACACCCTGCACTGGCCTCCCTGCATAGGTGCCATCACATAAATATTCCAGTCACTATCGCTTACTGTCAGACCCAATTTAGAAAAGTACCTGTCTGTTACAAATATTTTATAGTACTTGAATATGCAATTTATGTAACATGCCCAGCAAAAGAAATCCATTATACAGTTTTGTCTGATTGAAATTCTGGCATCGTAACAGTAGGAAAAAATTAAATTATTCTAGAAAGTTGCAGTCCATTATGAAGACCTAACTGCTCTTCTCTGAGAAAGCTGCTGCTGCCTCAGTGGTGCCAGCACTGTGATGTGAGCCCTGCGTGCCCTGGCTTCGCTCCCACCTTGCCCAAGGAAAACTGGGCTTCCCTGGGCAGGCAGGCATTGTGTTCCTTCCCTGCTGCCCCCTGCAGCCCCCAGCCCCAGGGCTGCCTCTGCTCCTGCAGGAAAATGGGCTCACAGCACATGGGGCCAAGCTGGAGGGTCCATGGAGCTCCCCCTGCCCTCTGCCCTCCCCACCGAGGCTGCCCTCCAGCAGCCACTGGCTCTGGGCAGCTTCCCTGTCCTGTCTGGGCTCGGGGTGCTCTGGGCCACTTTCCCTCTGCCCTTTCAGAGGCACGGGGACCTGCACAGGCAAACCCCAGCAGGCTGGTGCCCCCTGCCCTGGGGCGCCTGGGGCAGGGCAGAGCTGCTCCTCACGGCAGGCCCAGCATCCTGCTGCCACAGCTCTGCAGGGCACGAGGGAGGAGCTGGCTCCTCTGCCCCCTTTTCTGTATTCCAAGCACTGGAATCGGGAACAGCTCGTGGTTCTGCTGCTCTGGCACCAGCTGCCATTGAATTCCCATTACTTGTGTCTCTGGCGTCGGGTTCATTTACATTTTGCAAAGTTGCCTCTCTTTTACCTTGCACTGATTAGGTCTGTCTGAAGTAAATTACTGAGCTCATTGATCTGAACAGTTTTATTTCAATTGGGGTGGAGCACGCCCGGTGAGTGGCCCTGGCAGCAGCCCCCTGCCCACAGCCCTGAACGGCCCCACAGCCTTGGGAGCGCAGTGCTGTACGAAGGTATTTGAAATTGATGTCCACTCCTGCAGTGAAACATGTCTTCAAGTGTGTTTGGGGAGGAAAAACCAGGTCAGACTAGAGCGGAGAGTATTTATTTCCTCTGGGACTTTGTGTGTTACTTGTGGTATATTTTATGGATAGAGTCGGCCCCATATGTCTTGGGGAAGGTGTTTGGCTCAGCAATGTGCTAACAGTTAGTGTGCTAAGGAGCCCTTGTTTGGGTACTTTAGTTTTGACATTTAAATGCATTTTTCAAATACAGTGAGATGAATGTGATGTCACCGGGGAGTCGCGCAGGACTCTCAAGCATGAAAGCAGACGGTTGGGTTTTAATCTTTAACAGCACGCTGGCCTCTTGTCCCTGAAGGTCCCTCAGCAGAAGCTGTGTTGGGCCTTAGGTACCCACAATATCAGGTTCTTTATCCACTTATGACACTCTGTGCGAGAGAAAAATGTGTGTAATGCAAAAGTGATATTTAATGCCACTCACACCTTATTTTGTTTGACCATGGGAAATCTGGAGGCTGAAAATCTTTGTGGGCCTTGGCAACAGGCACTGGGGCAGACACAAAGGGTCTGGAGTCCAGCGTTTATTTTTATTGATGTATGACTTGTGCAGCACGTGAGGACTTTGTGGTTGGGTTCTGCAGAGCAGTAACTGGTACAGCAGGGAAGGAAAGAGGGGAGGCAGGAGCCTGCCCTGGGTACAGGGGTGGGGATCCTGGCTGGAACCTCGGGGAATGGCTCCAGGGCAGGTGATGCTCCAAGCCCCAGAGCAGAGGGCACTGCCAGCCCTGTGCCACACTGTGCCAGCCCCGTGCCCACACTGTGCCAGCCCCGTGCCCACACTGTGCCAGCCCTGTGCCCACACTGTGCCACCAGGCTCACACACACAGCAGCACTCCCCTCTCAAGGAGCCTCTTCACACCCACACCTCCCCATTCTGGAAACATCTGCAGCCTGTGCCTTTCACAGGGTTTCATCTTTGGGGAAAGACCACAGATAAACACGAACAAGCTTTTAATTATAAGATACTGATTGTTGGTTTGCACAGCAATATTTATTCAGTAAATTGCTAATTAATGCAAAGAAAGCTCCCTGTGACATCAAATATTTGCTTCCATTTACACTACAAAATTTTATTTTTCACAATGATGACAGTAAATGAGATTTGTGAGGACAGGAAGGATAAGGGAACAATCATTGAATTGTTTAGGTTGGAAAAGCCCTCTGGGAGGATCAAGTCCAGCACTAACCCAGTGCTGCCACAGCCACCACTGACCCACGTCCCCAAGTGCCACATCTGCATGTTTTTAAATCATACCTGGGACAGTGCCTGCCCTGGGCAGCCTTTGGCCAATATTCAGGAGTAAGAAATTGCTGTTAGAAGAGCCCTTTCCAACAGCTGCATTCAACAGTGAGAAGAGACACAGAGTAGTCCCAAGGTGTGTGAGAAATTCAGTGTTAGGAGCACAGCCAGAAGTTACATGGCTTTACCTGACCTTGCTGAGGTGACCTGCAGCTGCCCTGTTGATATGGAGTAATTTATAGACATAAGGAAAAAGCTGAATTTATGCCCTGATCATAGGAGAGAAATGCCACTACGTAAAATTGGAAGTAGCTTTTGCGGTATATAGCTAAATCTTTAATTTTTATAGCAGCTAAGAGAAAAATAAGCTTGCATAGAGTACACATGGCATAAAGTGACAGTAAATCCTGGCCCTGAGGAGAGCCCCAGGAGCTGCTGATTCCCCTCCAGATGTGTGCAGAGGTGCTGGAGCTGATGGCTCTGACCTGAGCCAAAGCTGCAGCCACTGGCTGCTCCTGGCTTCCCAAACTGGAATGAGGAGAAAGGGGAGCCAGAGCCTTGCTGTGGGACCAGCCTGGCTGAGCAGGAGCCTCTGAGGCTCTGCAGAGTGTTTGTCTCTCCCTCGTGGAGAATAAACTGCAAATGAAAATGGCCATTTTTAAACTAAGTCCTATTTAACTGTCAAAGGGAAATTAAACTTTTTCAGGGCTTGAGCTGCGTTTAAAGCAGAAATCATTCACTAAGTTCGGGTCTTCCTGACCAATGTCAATCCCTCTGACTCATCAGTAAATTCCCTGTTTGTTGAAGGAATTAGCTAAATAAATTTCCAGGCCATCTGGCTGGCTACTCATCCCTGCCACAGCCTGGGCCTGGCAGCAGGAAAGGATCCAACTGCTTCCAAGTGTTCAGAACTGGGGATTGGGCTGCAGTGACTCGCAAGGATTGTGCAAGATGTGAAACACTTAAAAATGAAACAAAAAACTTTCAGATACCAAAAGAGCTGCTGAGTGTGAAGAATTGGATGAGGAAAGGGAAAAATGGAAATTAATTCAAAACATGGTATATATTTCAAAGGTATTTGGATTATTTTCTTTTTTGCAGCTCTTCCTGGTTCTTGGCTATTGCAACAACAGCTGCCAGGCTCCAGCCCCAGCGCCATCCTCGGCGCCACCCTCGGTGCCACCCTTGGTGCCACCCTCGGTGCCACCCTGGTGCTGTCCCTGGTGCTGTCCCTGCCCTGCTGGTGGGAGTGAACCAAACCGGTGCTGAGCTTTGGCTTCAGGGAAGCACTTTCCGAGGAAATTCAGGGAACACTTGGAATGCCTCTGTCTATTAAAGAGTGACATTTAGTGTTGTAGTTTGAAATATGTTTGAAGTACCACACAGCATAAAGGCCCTAAGGGGACCCATGAGCCAAATGAGATTTCCATGTCAGCACCAGTCACGACCTTTCCTTTACTGCATCTGCTTAAATACAGAAAACACGTTTTTGTTGTAAAGCCAAGTCAAAACAGGGATTCAGAGCAAAATAAAATATATACTTAGGGCTGCCCTCGGGGACCTTTTTAATGGTTTCATATAAAGCAACACTCTGTTTACAGTAAGATATCTCTCAGCTGAAGCACAGTCGCTCCCAGGGTCAGCAGCAGGGTGGGCAGCTGTGCCCGGGGCTGGGCAGGGTCTGCAGGCAGTGCCAGCCCCAGGGGGACAGACACGGCCTGGCTGCTGCCAGGATGGCTGGGATTGCGCTGGGGACCGTGGAAAATCCCATTACCTGGTTCAGAGAGGCAGTCACCAGGCAAGGAGCAGGGTCAGGAGTGAGGCACACCATGAAGGGCAGCCTCAGCACGGGCACCTGCCCTGCCTGTGCCAGCCTGTGCCAGCCTCTCTGGGGGAGCACAGCCCCGGGTGATGGCACAGAAGCCTAAAATCTGAGTTTTAAATTCATCCTGATGGCCTCTATCAGAACCTGATGCTCAAACATGCTTCCCTTTCCCCTGAAGTGTATTGGGCAGTTGGCATGGAGCCTCAGCAGGGAGCTGGGAGCTGTCTGAGCAAACAGCTACAGCTCCTTGGATTTAACCCTCTCAGAGCTGCCTGGAACACCAGAACTGCCTGGAACAGTGATGTCACAGCCAAAAATGCCCTGTTTGGATGAGCCTCTCCTGCCTAAATCCTGCCGATCTCTGTAATCCACCGATCGCCAGCCTCTCCCAGAGATTCACAGCTGCTCTGAAACCAGCCAGGCAGAGGTGGGGATGGTGTGAAAGGTGATGAAGTTCAGTAAATGATGCATTTACCTATACAGAGTTTATACATCATGAATGATTTATTCGTTTATAAATACTCAAAACTTCACATACATATTCTTCTGGTTGTTTAGTTTATTGTAATTTATTGGTTCATTATTATTTAATATGCAAGTTATGTCATCCAGGAAGTTTAAAAAATATCTTTCCCACCTGCTTTGTTGACTGTGTTGGGAGAGCAGAAGGGGCAGAGGCTCCAGGCAGTCCTGGGTGTCTCTGGCTCCCCATGGGAGGGCACAGCACAGGCCATGGGTTTTCCAAGTGCTCAGGAGAACCCACTGGGGGCAGGAGTGGCTGTGCTGGGGTTCCTGTGTTTGCTTTTCCTGGTGTGTCTTTGCTTTATGTCTGCCTAGAAATGTCAGGAGAAACTCAGAGTCACCTGAGCATGAGCCAGGTGGCAAAACCACCACAGCAAGTGGCCTGGACAGGAGGGTGGGGAGGAGAATGCTGAGCTCACCCCTGAGCTCACACCCCTGGGCAGGAGGATGGGGAGGACAATGCTGAGCTCACCCCTGAGCCCCAGCCCCGTGCCCTCCCAGCCCTGCTGGGGCAGGACTGTCCTGCCAGCATGGCTGAAGCCAAGGGGAAAGAACTGACGCTGGCAATTCTTTCATGTACTGTTAGTGAACAGCCATCAGAAGACATTGACACTAACTGTGGGCCTTTTAAGAGTGTAATGTATTAGCAACTTGTCTCCTTGAAAGCTAATGACAAATGCCTTGTTTAAAAGGAAGATCAAAACATCAAGAAAAATTAGATTAAATGGTTATGAAACTCCCAGTGGAGGACGCGTTTCTCAGAAGTATTCCCTGTTGAACCTTGGAAATCTGTAATTATTTCCCCTGCTTACTGCATTAGGGCTGGGAAGTGTTTGCATTGCTGCAGCACACAATGTTTGCAAAGGGGTGCAGCACAGAGAGCCCTGGCCTGGGCACCTGGCACTGGCAGGGGCTCCCTGTGCCAGGGGGCAGTGCCAGAGACACAGGTGGGTGGCAGGGACACAGGGGTGGGTGGCAGGGACACAGGGGTGGGTGGCAGGGACACAGAGGTGGGTGCCAGGGACACAGGGGTGGGTGCCAGGGACACAGAGGTGGGTGCCAGGGACACAGGTGGGTGCCAGAGGCACAAGGGTGGGTGCCAGGGGCGCACGGGTGGGTGGCAGGGACACAGGGGTGGGTGCCAGGGGCGCACGGGTGGGTGCCAGGGACACAGGGGTGGGTGCCAGGGACACAGAGGTGGGTGCCAGGGACACAGGGGTGGGTGACAGGGACACAGGGGTGGGTGCCAGGGACACAGGTGGGTGCCAGGGACACACAGGTGGGTGGGTGGCAGCCATGTGTGGGGCAGGGCAGGAGCGGGCAGACACCGTGGCACTTTGGCACCAGTGGAGCCAGAAAAGGGTTTCCAGTAAATGCTGATTTGGAGATGGCACGGGCCCATTTGGCTGGCGCTGACTGGGCTGCAGAGGTTCAGCCTGCTCACATGCAGGGCTGCCCAGATTTCTGGTGGCCGTGGTGTGTGAACCCACAGCAGCATGTTTAGCATCTTCTATGGGCAGAAATGTGCTCAGGGCTGGCAAAGACTGTATTTCAAAGCAGGAAGAGCATGAGCAAAGTTTGTCAGAATTTCCCCTATGCTAGAGCAAAGACAATTGAAGTGGTACATTCCAACTCTCACCCAAAGAATGTAATTTACATGTTTTTAATGAATTTCCCCATTAACACAAGGACGTCAGACCTCACTGGCAGTAGTGTGCAATTACAAGTTCCTGACCAAACTGTGAAGGACCGACCATTCATCTTTCCAGTTACAAATTATTTTAATATGTAAGTAAATTAAAGTTTTCCTTCTAATTTTTGGTGCAATAAGATTGTAGTTTTTTGCTGCAAGTAACTTCTGTGGCCATGTATTTGAATACTGAGCTCCTGCAGAGCACTTTGGTGCTGAAATGGGACGAGGGTCTGTCTCGTGGAGCACTGCTGCTCTGCTCTGGGATGGAGAGCTCTGCACTGGCTGCTGTGTTTGTAATCAAAGGCAGCTGAATTAGGCTCTTTCTCTCCCATTTCTATGTACCAATTTGAAGAGCTCAGATGAAAAGTGTTGCATTACACCAGCACCAATAAGTCACACTATCTGTGTTGTGACACACAGAATGTTATTAATTGTCAATCACAAACCACCAGGCTTGTCAAGATGTTCTCTTCTGAACAGGCTGCTTTAGACCTGAAGTGATTTTTAATCAAATGTTAATAACACAGCATCTGTCAGTGGACCATTGGCATCATACAATAATAAAAAGTTAACATATGACATGGCAAATTCTAATGTTTTCATTTTTACTTCTTTCCAATTATCTGTGGAATTTCTGCCAGAGTGAGAAGTGTGCTGACATTATTACATGCAAAACACACTGCTGAAAGATGAACATGTCTATTAAAGCCTGTGCTCCCCATCACGCCAGCTCCCCAAAGCACCTTCCATCTCTGCTCCAGGGCCTGCTGCCAGAGCCTGCCGTGCCCAGGGCAGGGCTGCCAGCCCTGGGAGGGCTCCCTGCCTGTCCCTGTGAGCTGCGTGGGCATGCATGGGCACCCTGGCACACCCAGGGGCTCCCTGCCTGCCCTCTGCAAGCGTGGGCACCCTGGCACATCCGGGACTTCCTGTCCCTGCCAGCCTGGGCACCCTGGCACATCCAGGGCTGATGGGGGGCCAGGGGCAGCCTTTCCCCTGCCCCAGCACAGAGCGAGAGGGGCTGGGGCAGGAGAGCTCCATCTCCATCCCTCACTCCCCTCTGGCAGCATGGCACCAGTGCCAGCTCCTGCCAGCCATGCCTGCCAAGGGCTGTGCCCGTCAAATATCCACAGAGCACCAGGGACTGCTGCCCTCAGTGCCCTCAGCCCAGCCCTGGCACCAGGGCAGGAGGGTGGGGGCACCGAGTGCCAGCCCATGGGACGATCTGGCTGCACAGAGGCGTGGGGTGGAAATGCCACCCAGCAGGGCTGGGCAGAGTGGGGATGGAGGTCCCAGAGTGCAGGGCTGGGGCCCTGGCTGCCCACAGAGCCACCCAGCTGCCAGGGGGATGGCAAGGGGTGCCCGGGCTGGGCAGAGTGGGGATGGAGGTCCTGGGCTGCAGGGCTGGGGCCCTGGCTGCCCACAGAGCCGCCCAGCTGCCAGGGGGATGCCAAGGGGTGCCCGGGCTGGGCCAGCCCTGTCCTGGCCGCAGCCACATCCTCGGGGCACGCAGAGTTACAGAAGCTTTGAAATCTTAACAAGAGAGCTCAGTGCAGCGGGAGCGTGATTGTTATTAATGGTTTGTGTTACAGGATAAGCGGTGCATAACAGATCTGCTGCAATATCAAGTATTCCATCAGAAATTCATCATTTTGAGGACTTTGTCAAAAGTAGGCTGTGTATGCAGTGTATACAAATCTGCGGGAGCATAAAGCGATATGGAAGTTCCAAGCACCTGTATATTTAAAATACACTCAATTTCCTTTCCTAAATGCATTGTTTTCACTTGAATACTTCATAGCATTCAATGGATTGCAGTTGCTTTGTCTATAGATTCAATTTGTGTCTCTGGACAGAGTTTGAATGGATTTATTATATTGAAATGCAATTTTGCAGACATAACCTTATATCTGACCCGTCATTACTTATAATGCTAAACTTTGATATGTTAATTCTGCCTTATGTTTTTATATATTTTACGACACTTGGCTTAAACATTTTTAATCTACATATTGGTTTATGTCCACCTAAATTATTGTTGCTTCCGGGGACAATGCGCACACAAGATCTGGCAATTCATTATGCTGGCCCCGCTTAAATGAATTTCAAAAATTTAATAAAGTTCTCCCCCTCCTCCCATTGTGTTCCAAAGCTCCAGCATAAACACCAGTCCAGTGTTATCAAATCACAGAAGGAGAATAAGGTTAACCTCGAACAGCCCGGCCATGCCGCAGACCCCGGGAAATGTCGCCTCTGATTAAGGATGCTCTCTAAAGCTCCGAGCGTCCCCTCGCTGGAAAGGTGGTGTGCCCGGGCAGGGAGAGGAACCGGTGTGCCAGGGCAGGGAACCGATGGGCACGGGCTGGGAACCGGTGGGCACGGGCAGGGAACCGGTGGGCACGGGCAGGGAACCGGTGGGCACGGGCTGGGAACCGGTGGGCACGGGCAGGGAACCGGTGGGCACGGGCTGGGAACCGGTGTGCACGGGCTGGGAAGGAGCCGATGTGCCCGGACCGGCCCCGCGGCACCGGGGACAGCCCGAGTGTCGCAGCCGCGATGCCACCAGGGCTGGGCTGTCACCCAGGGCTGGGGCCGGCGGATGGGGAGGGACAGCGACATTTGCCCCCTGGGTGGCAGCGTGCCGGGCCCAGGAGCAGAGGAGGAGGAGGAGGAGGATGCTGCCGGGGCCGCTGCCGCTGCAGGGAGGAGCAGCCGCCCCTCGCCCCTCGCCAGCTCCGAGCCGGCACTTTTGGAACGGGACAGCGCCCGAGGCGGGCTCGGCACCGGCCCCGCTCGGGGACACCGGCAGAGCCCGGGAGCGCCCATCCCCATCCCCGGCTGTGCCAGCCCCTGCCCAGCGTCCCCAGCCTGTCCCTGTCCCTCCATCCCCGGCTGTGCCAGCCCCTGCCCAGCGTCCCCAGCCTGTCCCTGTCCCTCCATCCCCGGCTGTGCCAACCCCTGCCCAGCGTGTCCCCCCATCCCTTGGCCTTCTTCCTGCCACAATGTCATGAATTTTTCATCGTTGATGAACTTCAAAGTCTTTTAATGACTCTTCATGAAAAAACAGAGGGGCCAAAAGTTGAGCAAAGGGAGATGATTAAAGGACCTTATTAAAAGCAACCTTGTAGAATTCTCCACATGAAAGAGAGCGCCATTATGAGGGCTTATCCTTATAAATGACACTTCGCTTTTGCGAACATGCCGAAACCTGATTAGAGTGACAAGCACTGAGTGATACTGCAAACCTGTTAATAACATGAAAATTAGAAGAGGCTCATGCAAAGAAGGGAGATTAATTTAGCCCGAGTACATCTCGCGCAAATTGCAAAGTTGTGAATATGTTCTCAGATAATGAGCCTTCGCAGTCATCAGCTCACTTGTCATTTTCTGTAATTAATGTTAAGGAAGACTCCTTCCTGATGGTTCGTATTACTCATATACCAAGAAAATTTCTTCAGAGAAATAATTTACATTTATTATCATCGGTCTGTTTGTGTGGTTTATTTCGCTGCGGAGTAATTTATTGCAGCACCGTTTCACTTGCCTTGATTAGTCGCTCGTCAGCCTGAAATGTAATTTTTTTTTCCTGATGGCAACGTCTGAAAATTGACAGTGGTGCAATACTCTTTTTAATCTGAGAATGTGTTTTCTTAACTTGAATAAACTTTTGGGCTGGAAGTTGAATCTACTTCCCAAGTTGAATTACTGTTAGAAACTCAAAGGTTTTTTCTGTCTTAGGTCCTTGTGCTGCCTGCTGGACTCACCACTTCTGCTGTGGGTGCTTGGCTATGTGGACATGCTACAGACAAAGTACTTTGCTCCAAGAATGAGCTTGTTATGGATCTGAAGAAGTGCGTAATGTGCTCCTCACCTGGTCTCTCAGACTTTGCTTTGGATCTGAAGCCAACAAAAGCCTTCTCAAATCTTATAATTGTTTTCCCTGGATTTCAAATATAATTTTTATTTTGTTATGAACTTCTAATTTTAATCTTGCCTTAAGAATAAAAAGCAGTTCAGCTGTCTGACAGAAGCAGCAGTTAAATTTTGCATGTGTTCTCTTGACCTGCCTCGGCAGTTCCCCCTTTGGCAGCAGCCACTTCTGCATCTGAACAGTAAAACTGGGAACTCTCTTTCCTCCCAAACATTGCAAACACAGAAGCTGTTAAAGTGAATTACTGACCTCTGAGCTGCAAATGAACCAAACGTTACTGATTAGCGTTTTTAGGCAGAGATAATGATTTTTTTTATTGGAGGCCTTCATTCCCAACAAGCTTCACAGAGCACTCTGTAGGCAGCGACTGCCTGTGCCAGTTAATGGTAATCCATATTTATAAAACTATAGTCCATCAAAGTGGGATGAATATTTTAAAAGCCATAGACAAATCAAATTGTCTTTGTCAAATTGCATGCTCTCCACATCAAATGTATTTTGTGATTCTTCCTTGTACGTGAGCCAATGGGATCCCTGCACCAGCTGAAAGCTGCCTGCCTAATTTTTGCTTCTGTAAACAGACAAGTGTCTGCTGTTTTAAAGAACTCAATGAGCTGTGGAGATTGACATTTAAGCCATAAAATTGTACTTTATTTGATGAAGTTAACAAATAATGTATGAAGTAGATTTATTTGATGTCTCTGTGAGTAGTAGTTGGTTCATCCTTATAGGAACAAATGGACTATTTTTGAAGGATTTGGAAGTTGTGGGCAGCACACTGGGGAGGGGGCCCTGGGTGTCGGCAGAGCTGTGCCGTGCAGTGCCACCACTGCCATGGGGAGGAGCAAACCCAGACAGGTTTGTCTGACCCAGAGATGTTGGGTCCCCACACAGGGGTCTGGCCCCGCTCCTCAGCAGCAGTTCAGAGCTGTCCATTGTCTGTTACCAGAGAAACCCTCTAAGCAGGAAGACCATGCATGGTGCTATGTGGGACATTTATCTGCCATTATGCTTTTTAAATCCCACTGAATTGTAAACATTAAAAAACTTAGAAACATTCTGAGGAGCATCTGTAAAGCAGTGCATTGTGCTGCCAGCAGAGTGCTGAGTGCCCACGGTGCTCTGTGGGATGGGATGTCCCCTCTGGCAGCACCAGGAACAAACAAAGGTCCTGTGGGGTGCCAGCAGTGAGAGCTGACATTGGGTTGGTCCCCAGCCCCTGCCTCACTGTGCATCACAACAGCAACGCCAAGAGCAGCCACAAATCCCTCTGCAGACAGAGGTGAGAGCTGGGCCAGGGCAGCAAATCACGGAGGGAGCAGCGAGGTAAAGCAGGAGCGCACGAGGGGCAACGCGGTGATGAGATCCTGCAAGTGATCCTATTGGAAATGTCAGCCCAGGAAATAAAATGCTGGCATCCAGGCAGGCCTCACCTCTTCCGTCTGAATTTAACAGCAAAAAGTTTTGCCACATCTATCTTGTGATGTCAGAGAGACAGGCTGATAGTGCGGAGACAGCTGAGACAGCATGAGGGTTAGCAGACAAATAAATTTGAGAATCATCTGCATAGAAATGGAAAGCTACTCCACGCTGATGAATAATATAACCCAGTGGCAGCATATAAACACAAAATAACAACGGGCCCAATATAGAGCCCTGGGGAACCTTGGAAACAACTTCACTAATGGAAGATGAAAAATCACCCATCGAAACAAAATGCTGTCTATTTGATAAATAAGATTTGAACCGACTGAGAGCAGCATCAGATAAGCCAAGCAAGCTGCTCACATGAGGATCCGAGGGGATACCTTGAGCAGCAGCATCAAGTGACAAAGACTTGACAGTGTGAGAGCAGATCCCAAATCAGGGCTAAAATATGAGTCTTTTGGGGTCCATCTCGTTGGACCAGGCTGTCCCAGCTGGGCTTGGCTCCTCACTGAGCCAGCCTTGCCAGGCTGCCTAACGGGGCCTGGTGTGGGTTGCACCAGCAGCGGCCCCAGCAGCAGGAGCCCCTCTGCCCAGGTGGGCATGGGGATGTCCCTGCTGCTCCCGGTGACCACGGAGCCCTGCTGGACTGCCAGCATCAGGAGTGGCAGAGGGAGAGTGTCCCGAGGAGCCCTGGAGCAGCCAGCCCTCCCTGCCCAAGCACAGCCCCTGTGCCCTGGGTGCCTCTGCCTCCCAACAGCCTGGCAATTCCGTGGTGGTACACGTGAAAACGCGGTGCTGATCAGGAGTCTCTCTTTGCTCATTTGTCTTTGGAATTTGCAATTGCTCTCTCCAATTTTGTGTCAGCACAAAGTAGTACGGAACACAGGTGGGAGCCCTCGAACTGCAAAAGCAGCGAGTGCAATGCTCTGGGAGGCTTTGCAGGCACGCTGTGAGCAGCGAGGCAGAGGATGTCACTGTGTGCCTGCAGCATTGAGGCAGAGGATGTCACTGCATGGCAGAGGATGTCACTGCGTGCCTGCAGCGTTCTGGGGAACCACAGGAGAGGATGAGTCACCCTGAGCTCCCACGTTCCTGCTGCTGGGGAGGCTCTGGTAGCCCTCAGCTCCCTGGTGCTGCCCCACCTCTGCTCCAGCCCTGTCCAGTCCATGCCTGTCGTGACTTTGGGGTTGCTTTTAGTGTTTGCTGTAAAAAAATGAGAGTTGCAAATTTAAGGAAGAACAAAAGTGTCTGAATGAATGCAGCCCTTGGGTTCTCCACTGCATCCCCGGCCCAGAGAGGTGGACTGTGTAAAAACGTGTACATTGTTTGGAAATACATTAATAATTCTGTCATCTGCACTAACATTGGCCATTGGTTTTTAACAAATTGACACCTTCTTAGCTGAAAGAAATCTTTATTAGTTTTCATTTTGATGGCTTTTCCTGGAATAACTAGAAATTATGTTTATTTCACATAATTCCTCCTGTCAGTAGTTATAAATAACTGTTTCATATGGAGATTGTGATTCTGGCCTGTGTGTGTACCTTGAACCCAGCATGGCAGCAGCGAGGGGCAATGGATCGCCCAAGTTTCCATTGATACACCTTTCTAATTTAAAGAGTCCCTAAAAATGTATTTGCCTCAGCCATCCTATCTTGGCTTTTACCAGTTTAAGTACCAGCAGCTCTATTGTATCCGCCCTTTATACAGCATTTTTCACGCAGTGTATCTCCCAGCACTTCACAGGGCAATTAATTACCTGCAGGAGAGTGGCGGCTGCAGGCGGTGCCGGCCATTGTGCAGCAGCAGCAGCAGCACCAGAGCAGCAGCAGCAGCAGCAGCATTAACAGCAGCAGCAGCATTAACAGCAGCAGCAGCAGCATTAACAGTAACAGTGGCAGCAGCAGCATTAACAGCAGCAGCAGCAGCACCAGAGCAGCAGCAGCAGCAGCAGCATTAACAGCAGCATTAACAGCAGCAGCAGCAGCAGCAGCAGCAGCACCAGAGCAGCAGCAGCAGCAGCATCATTAACAGCAGCAGCAGCATTAACAGCAGCAGCAGCAGCAGCATTAACAGTAACAGTGGCAGCAGCAGCATTAACAGTAACAGTGGCAGCAGCAGCAGCACCAGAGCAGCAGCAGCAGCAGCAGCAGCATTAACAGCAGCAGCATTTCCCTTCTGCAAATTGGGTCCCCCCAGCTCTTTTCAGTGTCCCCTTTGCAACTCCAATGCACAGAGCTGTGTAATGGGCCCCCAGTCAATATCAGCATCACTCACATTTTAAAACATTGGAGGAGTTTCTTGTGATTTTTGTCCATATGTTTTCATTACAGTTGACTGGATAATTCATAACAAATTGTTTAGACAACACAATTCATCTGGTTTCTTCCCCCACCACATCTCCTGTCTACCAGTCAGCAATGTGATCCTTCATTCTTTTTTTTTTTTTTTTGACTCCTGGATTTATCCAGAAAATCATTCTCTCTGAACCAAAACTGTCATGGTCCTGATGATCAAGACAAAGGCTAAACTCTCTTTTATTTACTAGCTGACTAGTTGTTAGAGGTGGACTTGCTTTTGGGCACATCCTGACCCAAGAAACAGACTGTCTCTGAAGCTTTGTCAGCAGCACTGCTTGGTCTTCCAGACCTCTCCCTGCAGGCTCCACTTTTTAGGACTAAAAATGGCATTTTTGCAAAACAATACACTATTCAAAATTTAATTTCAGTAAGTATTTTGTTATTTAAGGTTAAAAGGAAGGAAAGAAGGAAGGAAGGAAGGAAGGAAGGAAGGAAGGAAGGAAGGAAGGAAGGAAGGAAGGAAGGAAGGAAGGAAGGAAGGAAGGAAGGAAGGAAGGAAGGAAGGAAGGAAGGAAGGAAGGAAGGAAGGAAGGAAGGAAGGAAGGAAGGAAGGAAGGAAGGAAGGAAGGAAGGAAGGAAGGAAGGAAGGAAGGAAGGAAGGAAGGAAGGAAGGAAGGAAGGAAGGAAGGAAGGAAGGAAGGAAGGAAGGAAGGAAGGAAGGAAGGAAGGAAGGAAGGAAGGAAGGAAGGAAGGAAGGAAGGAAGGAAGGAAGGAAGGAAGGAAGGAAGGAAGGAAGGAAGGAAGGAAGGAAGGAAGGAAGGAAGGAAGGAAGGAAGGAAGGAAGGAAGGAAGGAAGGAAGGAAGGAAGGAAGGAAGGAAGGAAGGAAGGAAGGAAGGAAGGAAGGAAGGAAGGAAGGAAGGAAGGAGCTGGTGTGACTGGGGTCTTTAGCAGAGCAATGCTGAGCTCCCACATTTGAATTGGCCACTGACAGCTGAGTCTGTGGGCTCAGCAAGCAGCAGTTTTCCAGTGTCCTGATCCCTCTCTGAAGCACCAGCTGTTGTTTCATCTATCTTTGTGGCCAGCAATCTGCTCCATGGATTGATAGATACCATCCTTCTAAAAATAGCAGCAGCAGAGTTCAGCGTGCCCATGGAAGGAGGATGGTGAAGGAATGGCAGTGCCCACCTGGCTGCCAGGCAGGCGGCCAAGCCTGGGCACCCAGAGCACAGCCACTCCATGACCCCAGTGCAGAGGGGCCCGGGGCTGCCTCACCTGCTGGGAGCTCTCGGAGCCCTTGTGGGACGCAGAACTGCCCAGCTCCTGCCCCCTGCCCTGGGGCTGCCCAGCCCTGCCACCATTGTCACTGCTGTCAGCGCTGTCACCGCTGTCACCACTGTCACCATTGTCACTGCTGTCACCGCTGCCACCCGTGTGGCTGCGCTCTCAGGGCTGGTGCTGCAGCAGAAAGCAGAGGGGGAAATGGCTCCAGAGGCTGGGAAGCTGGCACTGTTGGGCTTGTGTTCCCTGGCATGTGCACCAGCCTGGCTTCTCACAACTATTGGAGCAGAGGCAAAGGTGCCAGGGATGCTCCCAAGGTGGGTCTGGGGACCTGCTGTCCCTCACCTGTGGCACGGTACCCACTCCCACATCTCCCCAAGGTGGATGGGCTGCCCTCAGCTGGCACAGCCCTGCCAGAGGAGCCCAGGCCTGCTGTGCACAGGCCATGCTGGCACTCAGCACCACATCCCGCCACGGTGCCATGGTCTTCCCTACTGGGATGGTGTCCCTGACTGATCCACGTGGAGAGCACGGGTGGAAATCTGCAGCGGTTGGAAAACAAAGGGATCCTGCACTGGGAGCCATATGGATCACACGTATATCTGATACACAATAAACAACACATCTTTCAGTCTGGGTCTGTTTGAAACCTTCCGACATATGTTCTGCTAACAGTTTAACAAATTGATTGCTAATGTTATCCTGCTCGGAAATCTGGCAGAATGTGCAGGAGGGGAAAAAACCAAAACAAAAGCATTCCTACCTCAACAGAAATTCACAAGAAAAGCTATTAGAAAAGGCTTCAGAATGCCTGACAGGAGAGAATTTCATGCCAATTTGTGTGCTCGTTGGAAAAATCATTTATTAAAAAGAAGATATACCTTCATGTTAGTGAGATGAAGGTGTAAAACTGAGCTGGGTCTCCCACTGCTTCAGCTCTATAACTCAAGTTATATTCATCAGAGGCATATATTTAAATCATAGCTTACTTTGCTTTGTGTTCTGAAATTTATTAGCCTACTACTTAAATGTTTTATTCATTAGGCCATGTAAATAATGCATGGTTGTTTCCATGGCAATTTAACCCCTTCTCTCCGGGCCGCCTGCAGATCCCTGTCTTGTTTTCTGCTTAATTGCCACCATCGGATTTGCCATTTTCTCCATGTTGAAGCCGTGGCCATTTTTCTCCTTTTTGTGGCAAATTCATTAGGAGGAAACTTTTCCACTGACAAATAAGATGTGTTCAGGCATGAAGAGGAAGGGGAAGGCACTGCTTGCAGGTCATTCAGCAGAATTTGGGCATAGCAAATGATGCCAGATTCTGCTCTTCACAGACCCACACGAGGAGGGAGAGCTTAAAGTGCCTTGTTCCTGCATCCTTTGGCTTTCATTGCCCTGTAACCTGCTCATTGCTGTAGCCTGTCCTCTGGAACCTCTTACACTAAGCAGGGCATCCTCTGTGCTTTGCAGTGATAAAGCTCCCTGCAGTTGTCTCTGGAGTGGTGCACTTGCAGTTACACAGAGATCTTTATAGGCAGCAGTAACAGGCTGAGATAATTTACACTGGCAGCAGCCTTGGAGCCCGTTCTTCCCCTTGCCTCTGCCCCTTCCTAGCCAGGCTGTCCCCATGAAGTCCTTCCTGAGGCAGAGGTGCAGCATCCATCCCTGCGTCCCTGCCAGCCCCACGCACAGCAGCTCCACTGTGGGCCGTGCCGCACCCCACAGCCTTGCTCAAGGGGTGTCACCTGCCTGGCAGCCCCAGGAGAAGCCCCTGTGGCTGCCCAGCCCTGCAGCCTTTTGTCTGAGACACATCCTGCAGTGGCCAAGCAAAGAGGTTTGTGAGCAAATCAGAAGCAGGAGCAGAATTCAAACTCATCCATGTCACTGACCATCGCCCGAAAGCAGAGAGGTGCAGCTCAGTAGAGACAAGCACAGAGGGGTTCTACGTGGGAGAGAAAACAGCACACACCGTGCAGAGTAGGGATTACTGCTTGAGTAAGCAGAAGCTGGGGAGGATCAGGGTCTGCAATAACCATGGCACCTGTCAGGAAGGTGATGCTCTGATAAAATGCAGGGAAAACATATCCCACGTTTGTAGCCTGAGAGAAAATTCAACTTTGGTCTTTCCAGGGACATCCTCAGCTTTCCCTTTTAAGTGAACAGAAAATGGGAAAGAATCCAGAGGCAGGTTCAGAAAATGTAGTGCATGATAATGGAAGCTGGTGGGGCTGGAATTACTTAGTGTGGAGCAGCGGAGCTCTGGCCATTAAAGTCTTCGAGGACACAAAAGTTTGGGACAAAAAGGATGGCTGTCCTTTTTTTTCCCTTGAGTAATATAGAACTATTGTGCTGTCCTTGCAGGAAGGAAAGCCTAGGTGAGATAAAGCAGCAACTCCCAAACCATAAGCAGGTTATAATCTAGAGGAAATACAGGCTGTGGAAAGTCACTGAGGTAGAGAAACAACTACAAGGAGTTTGTGATCTTACCTCACTGCAGAGAGACAGATTAGATGAGGTCTGTTCCATCCCTACATGTCAGTAACTCTTTGTGTAAAAATGCCAATGAATGCCCCAGCTCAGGGGACAGCTCCTTCATGTCCTACAGACATGAGGGTGCAGGAAACAGAGGCCTTTCAGGCCAGCAGCTCAGCCAGGGAGCACAGGACAGCCATGGACAACTCTGGCATCATGCTGGAGCTACAGCAGGAACAGGATTTGGTCCCATTGTTTCAGATTAGGTTTATTTTCAAAACGTAACACTTCTACAGGAAGCTTCTCCATATGAAATACAGCAGGAACCAGGTAGAGGTTAGGAGAAAGAAATCATTGAGCTCCACAGGTCTGAATAGCCGAGATCAATCACCCTGAGCCATGGAGATGAGATTTGGGACAACATATCCGTACGGGCCTTCGGAGGCCTGTAGATCTGCCCAGCCGTGCTCTCGTCCATGATGGATGGCAGAGGAGATCCGCTTTTCCTCAGAATTGGCTTTGACTTAATTCACTCTCGGCATGGAAGGAGGAAAACAAAGGATGAACAATCAGATTTCCCATTTAGCACCTGGCTGCTCCATGGCCGAGCTCGGCAGGCTCTGCGTTCGTGGTGCCGGCAGTGCTGCGAGGAGGATGAGGGCTGTGGGGCCTGCACCCAGTGGGCTCTGCCAGCCCAGCCCTGCATGGCCTCCTCACCGCCTCCCCCAAGGCCCCACGAGGAGCCCTCCCTCTTCCCCAGGGTTTTCTCTCTCCATGGCTTCAGGAGGAGCTGGCACTTGCCACCCCTTGCTGGGCTCACAGCGGTTCTCAGGCTGGGGGCTCCCTGCCCCAGAGCTTGCTTTCTTCTAACACAGGCTGCCCAAAACCTCCTCTGTCTCTGACTCTGCTTCCCTCCAAATGCTGCTAACTTGTGCTGCTCTTCTCCAAGCCTCCTCCCAGCATCAGCAAGTCCTGCCGTGCCTCGGTGCAGGGACGCTGGTGCCAGGGGTGAGTGTCGGGAGGTCTCCTCGGTGTCCTCTCTGTGGGATGCTGGGCTGTCACTACACCGAGAGGGAGGCGAGCTGTGTGTCATCACAAACCCGGCGAGTTCATTGATCTTCCTGAGAACATCAATCTGTCTTTCTAATACCACAATCAGGTGTCTTGCAGAACAATTTGCTGAGTGACAACAGTCACAAGAAGGTGTTCACTTCCCTCCGGCTCCAGCAGCCAGAAATGCCCTCAGGGCTCAGGACCCTCCTGCTCAGAGAGCAAAGGTTTAACACTGGGGGACTTAAACACTGCTTCTGTTGTGTGTCGAATGGATTCTGACAGGCAGCACCAGCGGAGAGGAGGCACTGTGACAATAGCCAGTGTCACCTGCGAGAGCGTGAGGGCCCTGCTGCCACTCGTGCACGCGCTGGCCGTGTCCCATGCGTGTCCCATGCACGAGCACTTGCACGTGCTGGCCCGCTGCCAGGCCTCCACAGAACGTGCTAGGCTAAATACAGCTCAGGAGAAGTGCCAGCCGAGTTTATTATACTGCCACGTCTGCTCCTGCAGTCTGTCATTTACATCTTCCCCACCATTCTCCGTAGCAGTAAGCATGCATTAAATTTGCAGGACACAACAAACCCAGCGATGCCAGGCTGCCGAGGCTGCTATTAGCCAGAGAGCTCCAGCAGCACACAGAGTAATTCATGGCATTCAAATGGATGTATTTTATTAACGAGGCCGTGCTGATTGCCCGTTAAGTAGCTCTGTGTTAATAGCCCACTGCAGATGCCCTTCTTGGGGCCATGCTGCACTTCCACAGCTGCTCCGTCAAGCTCGAGCACCCCAAGTCACCATGTCCCTGTTCTCACAGTGCCTTGGGACCCGAGCCACCACCTCTCCCCTCCCACGCATGCCTTAGGACCCCTGTGGTGCTCCCCAGGCCATGGGCCGAGCCTTGGCACCCCCAGGTATGTCGGGGAACCGAGATTTGTTTCCTCACTGTGCCGTGCTGGGCACCATGCAATCACTGCTGTAGAGCCTGTTCAGTGCTCCTCAAGGGACCTGGAGCCCCGGGACTCCTGCGCTTGCTCTGGAAGGAGAGAGGGCTGTGTCACTCCAGCAGTGCCATCCTGTGCTGCAGCATGGTCCCCAGCAAGGCCATGCCCCTCGCTGGGGAGGTTGGAACAGGATTCCCACCTTCTCCATCATGCCCAAGTCAGGCTGAGGCAGGTTTTCATCTACAGGCAAGTACCCTGGGGAGCAACTCACTGCTGAACAGTTCTTAAAGGGATTGAAAAACAAGCAGCCACGTGAAGGGTTAACAGTTTATTATATTTTTTTCTGAGTGATTTTATCACTGTCGTTAGAACATTCATTGAACTAAGTGAGAAATCCATCAAGACGTGACAGCAATGTGCAGACTAATGGCTGTTAGATGGTAATAATTTTTAATATGATTTTTATTTCACTTAATTTCATATGTGCTTGACAAAAGGTCCCGTGTCACTAGGGAGCTGTGTGAAACTGGGAATACGCTGATGTGAAGCTCTATTAAACCAAGTGTTTGAAGTATTTTTAAGTCCCAACTTCAGAATTCCAGAGAAAACTCCAGCATTTTAAACCTTTTTTGGCAAGAAGTCAATGAGACAGCAGGAAAAGACTGCGTGCCAGCTCCACAGGGCGGATCAGCCGTATGCATGCGCTGTGTGCTCCTCAGCTCAGGCTCGTTTCTTCAGGGCTCCTTCAAATGCCCAGTGCAAAGCCCTGCCGTGCCCCCGTGGCTCCTGCTGCCTGGACATCAGCATGCCTTTGTTTGGGGCTGGGAGGGGTGTGACAGGACCAGCCCCAGGAAGGAAGGAAGGGTCCCCAAACCCTGGAGGCAGCTTGGCCCGTGATCACCTTGGGCCTTCTCCTGCTGCAGCAAGTTGTAGAACAGGTTTGTAAAGAAATATGTGATTGACTGCTGACATTGCTGCAAACCAATCATTAATATTAATTCCAATAAATCCTGGCAATAGAAATAGAAATAATAGAAATAGAAATAAATATAGAAATAGAAATTGCCGTTCCTGAAGGGTCATCCCCTACATCTGCAGCTGCGATCCAACCCCAGTCTCCCCCAGCTATAACCCCAAGAGCAGAAGCACAGCTTCTGTCTCATGTCTCCATGGGTCTTTACCAGCTCCATCTCAAAGGTCAGGAATTTGAAGTAAACACTGATGTCCTTATCTAGACAAAGTGTTTTGTTGTCTAGTGAATACAGAGCTGGACTTTTCTTTTAATACTGCCACATAATAAAATCAGAATGTCCTTGGGCAGATGATGGCAAAGTCACAGCCACCTCTGGAAGAGGGAAGGTGGGGTGAAGAGCTTTCTAAAGCACATCAATGAATTTTCCCTTACCTGCAGCTTGGCAAGGCTCTTCACCAAGAGGAAATCTCAGAGAAGGCTCTAGTGCAGAGGGGAAAGAGCAAAATCAAAGGTTGTTGGGGCACAGATCGTGTCAGCGCCAGAAAAAAATGCAAATGCTTAGCTTTTTATATAAATACATTTTTAAAAAACTGATTTGTGAAGGACTGAACCCCTCCTCCAAGTATCTGAGCATTGAATCCTCAAAGGTTTAACATTCCTTCACTGTGGTACCTTGTTTTAGCCTCTCTCTCAAGGGTGAGGTGTGCCCTGGTGTGCCAGCGGTGCCTCTCAGTGCAGCTTTGGGAGGCCGTGGGGCGCAGTGCCCACAGCCACTGGGGCTGGAGGGGAGCTCCACCAGGGGCCACGCTGCTGGGCAGCCCCACACAGCCCTGAGAGGGACAGGCTGGCTGTGGCAGAGCTCCACAAGATCCCAATTCATCTGCTTTCCTCGACAGAATCTTGCCCTGGTTGCTGCAAATTTAGCAAATCCTCTCGTCCATCATCTTAATCCTGGACTGGGATTCCAAACAGGGAGCCCAGACCCGAGGAGGTTTTCCCCCGGAGATGATGCTATAATTAATGGTGGAAGACCTGTGAGCACCTCACACGAGAGCAGAGCCTTTCAGTATTAATTGCAAGGGCTCAGAAACGTTGCTGTGCCTTTAACACAGAAGAAGGGTGATGTGTGCATGTGCACGTGTGCTTAAGTATATAATATATAATATTTGTAGTAAGAGTCAAGTATGGAAGCCATACATTCCCCTGATAAATGGGAGGCTTAATAGAAAAGCCTGAGATAGAGAGATTTTACACAATCTGACACTGGTTTAAGGAAGCAATATCAACCATTGTTTAATGTAATAAAAAGCCAGAGGTGTAAGAAATGATGGTAATTCTATTGTAACTGAACTCGAAGATCCCTGTCAAATATGAGTGTGAATGTGGCAGTTATTTTAGGTATGTTTGTAATCTTTGCAGGCGTTTTGTCAAGGAGGCACTGTGATATTAGTAAGAGTGCACAAAGGCTCGGCAATGGTGTCATGCACAATTAATGTCCCCAGGTAGCAACTCCATTAGTCTTATGAAGTGAGCTCACAAATGGGAATACTAATGGGGACGCGCCTTGGGGCATTTGCTGAGCTCACTGCGAGTTTATTTCATACCCTTTATGCTCAACACCAAATTTACCTAGCCTGGATTTAAAACGTGTCTCATTACACAGGCAGCATCCTTTTACTTCAGCGCTTCCCTTTTAACATGCAAGATTTGCAATTCTAATCATATCAAACCCTGACTACTCTTGCTAAAAGGGAAAAAAGGGGATAAATAAATGGAAAAAACAATCTTACAATAAAGACTGTCTGGGGTTTTAATCTTCCCTGACAGGTTTTTCCCTATGTACATACAGTAGGGCATGTGTTCCTGTTCAGGGGCTTGGAGCCGCAGGTGGCACAGCCAGGCTGTGCAGGATGGGGACACACAGCCAGGTGCAGGTGGCACAGGCAGGGAGGGCAAGGGACAGCCCTGCTCCATCCCAGCCCCAGCCCTGTGCTGCTGCAGCCAGGCAGGGTCAGGGACAGCCCTGCAGTGCCCCAGAGGGTCAGGGACAGCCCTGCACCGCCCCAGGTCTGTGCTGCTGCAGCCAGGCAGGGTCAGGGACAGCCCTGCAGTGCCCCAGAGGGTCAGGGACAGCCCTGCAGTGCCCCAGAGGATCAGGGACAGCCCCGCACTGCCCCAGCCCTGTGCTGCTGCAGCCAGAGCAGGAACCAGCAGCTCTTGTGAGCAGGACCATGCAGGTGGCCAGAGGAACGTGGGAGGTGTCTGGGCAGCCCCGCCTGGGGGTGAGGTCATTGTCCCCCCCAAGAGCCAGGTGGCACAGGGAGAGTCCCCATTACCTGAGTGAGCGCTGTGGTTTCTGTCTTGCTCACACCTCTCCTGAGAGCTTGCAAGGAGTGATACCCAGGCAGTGAAATGCTCTCACTGCCTACCTGCAGAAACAGAAACAGAACAGCTCATTTATTTCAAAGCAAGCAAAGCTCCACAGCAGAGAAGCCTTCTGGGAAATAATCTGGGGGAACATCAGAATGGCAAGAGCACCACCCTGCCCTCTCCCATCTCGCTCCCCACCCCTCTCCTTGGCCTGGTCCCAGTCAGGGGCACCCCAGCTATCCCCATCCCTCTGGGCACAGCCTGGCTGGCAGCACCCTCCTGGGAAGGGGCACCTCCTGCCCTGGCAGCAAAGCTGTCACGTCACCAAGACACTGTTCAAGTGCCACAAGGCTCATGGAACGACAAGCCCAGGGAGGGCTGGGACATGGAGCAAGCTGTGGCAGTGCAGCAGCCTCTGCCCCAACACTGTCACTGTTTGGAGAGCCAGCTCTGCTGGCCCAGCTGGGGAAACGGGTCCCAGCCCCAGAACCCAATCCCTGAGCAGTGAGCCAGCCGGGCAGCTGTGGCTGTGCCCCTGGCCGTGGTGCCCCCAAGCTGGACGGTCCAGCCCACAGCTGGGCTGCAGGAGCAGTGCCTCATGCTGCCTCTCCCAGCACCAAAATGCCAGATGAGCCCCAGACAGATTTATTTCCAAACCCTGACTCAATCACAGCATTGGATTTGTAATCACAGGCTCCAATTTTAGTGGAATAAATATACTAACAAAACTAATAGTTTGTTAGCTGCAAGGTAGGGACAATCAAAGTGTCTGCGGTGAAATACAAGGCTCCTCAGGAGAAACCCCTACATGATAAAGACATTTGGAGTTTTATTTTTTTAAATAAATATATAGTGAGGTGTCAAGCTGTTCCCAGCGCCTGCCACTCGCTCACACTGCGTGTGCTGTGCCCCCTTTGGGGAGGGGGTGTTGGGAAAGTTCACCGGTGTGTAACTGTCTCCAGCCACAGCATGAGCTGCACCGGAGAGGACATAAACCAAAATGACTCTCAGGAACCCAGAGGAGAAGCAGGAACTGTTTGGTGGAGAATTATAGCTATGGGTGAAATTAGATGTACTCAGAGCCCCAAGGCTGAGAGAAATAAAAAGCATTTTAAATGGAGTGTAGAATTCATATTCCTCAGTCACTTCCAATAAATAAATCCTTGACAATTTTTTCTGTAAACAGTGGTTACACTTTGCTCTATTGTCTCCACATTGCATATTCCAGATGGGACTGTGGGCTCTGCACCCCAGCCAGGACATGCTCACCCACCCCTGCCCAGGGAGCATCACTGAGGACTGGTGGCTGCACACTGAGCCTGGCAGGATCTGGTTGTCTCATCAGGGGCCCCTCTTGCCACGAGCCACGTTTTGAGCACCTCCTAAAACCTGAATTCTTGTGCCCTCTCCTTTTCCTTCTAAACCCATGGGGCCAAGCCCATGTGGAGCCCCTGCACGCCTTGGAGCTGGTCCCTGATGGGGCATCCTTGCAGGCAGCAGGACAATGCCCACCCCAGGGCTGGCTGTGAAGCAGCACGCACTGCCAGGGCCTTCCCTGGCCCTTCAAATTTCCATTTCATGAACAAATGAAGCATTTTATACTTTACGACTTCCCTGCAATGGCAGTCATCTCATTCCACCTGTCTGGGACAGGAGATGATGGAAGAAGAACACGAGTGCCGGGCTGTTGGCAGCCGGTGCTGAGTACAGGGGAGGACACGTTCACATTCACTGCAATTGCATCTTTTATTAACAACACTGAAGTAATAACTCTAGGGCAGTAACAACAGCCTCCTCCTTGTGGGACTGTGGAAACAGCACACAGGCTGGGCACTCTGATTGCAGGGTGGGGAATGCCCAAAGGTGCTTCAGGTGCTGCTGAGCCCCCATGCCTGCCATGCCAGCGAGATTCAGGGGCACTGCCAGAGCACACGGGCAGCCCCTGGTGCTCCTCAGGCAGGGGCTGGCAGGGTGCCTGTGGCACCCAGGGGACACACACTGCCACTGCCCAGCCAGTCTGTGCGTGAGAGGGGGCTGCCAGGGCCACCCCAGCCCTCCTGGCAGAATGGGCCCTGGCCTCTCCAGAGCCCTTCAGCACAGGGCGAGGGCAGCAGGGTGGGCTCACTCACAGGAACTCTCTCCTGGGGTCAGGGAGTTATCCCTTCAATCTGTCACCTCTCAGACAAGGCCCCTGTGTGAGCCAGGGCTCTGCGCTGGGCACTCCTCACTGCTTCTGAGGAAAGCTGTGGCATGGCAGCTCCAACAAACCTGCAGCAACGCATGGAACGCTTTTCTGCTGGGGCAGGCAGCCTTGCCAATCCGAAATCCTTTGTAAGAGAAGGCAAATCCAATCACAGTAGGGATTTAAAGCCAAAGTGCATCAATCCAATTGGTCTTTGTTTGGAGCAGTTGGGCAGCACTTTTACCAGATTGAGAATAATTGGTCTAAACAGCTGAGTAATTTCGACGTTGTTCAGCATTTCATTCTGCAGAGAACTTTGATATTTCTTTTTATTTGAAATGTTGTGTGGATTCAACTTTATTTTGAGGGTTTCTTGTGCAAATGGCTCCCAGAAGCATCTGCAGAGCTTTAAATCCCTCAAACAGGTTGGACAGCTGTCAGTCTGGAGCAACCCCTCTGACTCTCCCCTTTCAGGAGCTTTTTCCACAAAATTGTTCACCATCCCCTGGGATTCAGGAAGCAGGAGAGACATGAAGAGTTTTTCTCTTCTGCTATGGAATCTCCATTTGGGAAAACCAAAGGAGCTCTGCCCATGGAGCAGTAGGGAATATCCACTTTGTCCATGTAACATCATTCCTTGACACTGAAGCCTTCATTTAGGCTGATGTGGTGCCAGCAAATTTACTAAACTTTTTGTAACTAGCAAGTTATTGAGTGTCACTTTAGTACAGTGTGTGTGGAAAACGTGTGGAAGGTGCCAAGAATGCTGCATAGTCTTTAACTATTACATTAAGCATCTGCTGCTGCCATTTATGGATCAGATAGCATTTTACTCTTGAGATATTTGATTTTATTACCTTCTAGGGAGAGAGCCAAACAAGTGTTCTTATTGATTTGCACATTAAATATATTAGTAATAAAACAACATCTCTGTAAACCAATTGTAAAATCAATATTAATTGGTACCAAAATATCACAAGTAGTTGAATTACAATTAAAGAGGGTAGTTTCAAAGTCTCCTCCCAACCCAAAGGTGGTGCATCCAAATGAGAGAGTGACACCAAATCGGAGTAGAACAACAGTGTTAGAACAATTAACATCTGTTCCAAGTAAA